>NW_022280135.1:731166-738723 GCF_004355925.1 Anarrhichthys ocellatus
TTTAAATGTTAAAGAGCGTGTTGTGTGAACATGTTTAAATGTTAAAGCACGTGTTGTGTGAACATGTTTAAATATTAAAGCGTGTGTAGTTCATTGATCTCCTGCAGCAGCTCAGACTCTGAGCTTCTAAGTCGTTTCTATTCTGAGATCATTAGAAGCTTTAGTTCATGTTGTGTAACTGCTCCTCGAACTGGTCGAAAAAAAAACAAATTTCAAAGATATTTCTGCCTTTTATTAAAGAAACTAAAGACTTTATTCTTAATGTCGGTGTAAATAAATTAAGCTTTTTAAAAACGTGGAGCTTAAAGCGGCTTCACACGCAGACCGACGTGCATCATAACCAAAAAACAATCTGAGAAATGAATCTATATATGAAATATAATAATATATTATTTAAGGCCAAACACTCAGAGACGCTTCGTGTTTTCTAGCCGTCACCGCCTCGGGTTCAGAAAACTAAAAATTTAATTATATTTTGATATAATTATGAGCAACTATCCAACAACTCGTCTCCACAAACGAGTCCAACACAACGACCAAATATTCAGCTTACTGCCATCATTCAGAAGAAGACAACACTAATAATCTAACAGATGTTTTTATCACGTCTAAATATGTCAAAGTGAACATCGGGAGCTAACGGATGTTTTTATCACATCTAAATATGTCAACGTGAACATCGGGAGCTAACGGATGTTTTTATCACGTCTAAATATGTCAACGTGAACATCGGGGGCTAACGGCTGTTTTTATCACGTCTAAATATGTCAACGTGAACATCGGGAGCTAACAGATGTTTTTGCCACGTCTAAATATGTCAAAGTGAACATCGGGAGCTAACGGATGTTTTTATCACGTCTAAATATGTCAACGTGAACATCGGGGGCTACCGGCTGTTTTTAGCACGTCTAAATATGTCAAAGTAAACATCGGGAGCTAACGGATGTTTTTATCACGTCTAAATATGTCAAAGTGAACATCGGGAGCTAACGGATGCTTTTATCACGTCTAAATATGTCAAAGTAAACATCGGGAGCTAACGGATGTTTTTATCACGTCTAAATATGTCAAAGTGAACATCGGGAGCTAGCGGATGTTTTTAAATCACGTTTAAATATGTCAAAGTGAACATCGGGAGCTAACGGATGTTTTTAAATCACGTTTAAATATGTCAACGTGAACATCGGGGGCTACCGGCTGTTTTTAATCACGTCTAAATATGTCAAAGTGAACATCGGGAGCTAACGGATGTTTTTATCACGTCTAAATATGTCAACCTGAACATCGGGGGCTAACGGCTGTTTTTAGCACGTCTAAATATGTCAACGTGAACATCGGGAGCTAACGGATGTTTTCATCACGTCTAAATATGTCAACGTGAACATCGGGAGCTAACGGATGTTTTCATCACGTCTAAATATGTCAAAGTGAACATCGGGAGCTAACGGATGTTTTTATCTCGTCTCTTTACTTCCTGAAGACAAACGAGTGAGTTGTTTGTTTGTTAGAGAAGAAAACAACAAACAACTCTTCAGAACAACAGAAGTGATGAAGCAATCAATAACTGATCTGATCATCTCTGCATCCTCAGACATGAAAACAAGTCTGTGAATCTTTAACTTAAAGTATTTCGAAATTATTTTAAATGATCCCCCCCCCCCCCCCCGTGACCCACATGAAGCCGCTCCGTCACTTTCTATCAATAACCGTGAAGACAACAGCTGAACGTTTCTCTCTGTGTTAAAGTCATTAAAATAAATCACAGTGTCTTCACTAAATATATGAACTCTCTACTGACAAATAAAGAGTTTTAAATCTTCAAAAATTAAAGAACAATAACTCATGTCTATATTAATCACAGCCAGACATGTAATAAGGTTTCAGGATTATGACTCCGTGTACAGCACAGATATCAGTAGAGAGCCTCATACAGGAGGAACTCACTACGAGGTAATAGAGGAATACTTTAAGAGATAAAACAATAGAAAATAGATTCAAACTCATGAAAACACTTTTATTCAAAGTAAGATTATTTTACAGATAATAAAGGAGATTCAAGAGATAATTTAAGATCATTGTTAACTCGTAAAAACACACTTTATCTCAGCTAAAGATTATTTTAGAGATAATTCAAACTTGTCTTGAGTAAAAGTCATTGTAAAAATACACTATATCTCAAATTCTGATTGATTTAAAGATAATAAAGGAGATTAAAATGTGTCATTACTTGAGTAAAAATCACAGTAAAACACATTTTAATTTAAATTAAGATTAATTTTGAGATAATAAACGAGATTAACACTTGTCATAAGTGAGTAAAAATCACAGTAAACTCTTAAATATACACTTTATTACAGCTAAAGAGTATTCTACAGACACCAAAGGAGGTTAAAGCTTGTGATAAACTACATTAAACCGTGTAAACTTCATATAAACTCAGTATCTCGTGCAGCTCGTGAGAACAGATTCAAACTGCAGATTAGAAACAGATGTTCAGAGAAGAAGAAAAGTAACGTTCACGTTCACTCCGTTTGTTTTATTTGTTTTAAACCTTAAAGACTTTCTTTGTCTGACTGGCGATAAAAACAACAATAGTTTAGTTTTAATTAATTATGAATAAATCTCGCTGTGTTTTGGTGGGTCCATTATTATCCGGAGCTCATTCACGGCACGTTTTGAAGCCGAAGAAGAAGAAGAAGCCGCATGCTAATGAACTTCCTCCTGCACAGACAGAGTTCTACCGGACTCTACTGTTTTCTACCGTGTTTAGTGTTTAGTGGAGCTCACCTTGCTGTAGCTGCAGCCCATTCCTCCTCCGGAGCTCTGCTGTCGGTTACAAGCCGCTCACTGCTCCTCTTCCTCTTCTTCTTCTTCGTTTTCTTCTTCTTCGTCTCTCTGTTGACAACTTTAAAAAAAAAACAGTCCCATGAACGCATCGCTCAGACCGCCCTGGACAGGGGGCGGGGCTTATTTATGCTGCCTTCAGGGACACTTCAGAAAGTCGTTAAAACCATTGTTATTCGTTTTTAAAATATGTAAATAAAACACAAAAAAATATAAAAATTCAAAAGATAAGATACAACTTTATCCAACCAGAGATTTAAAAATGTTTATAGATACAAAAAAATACAGCAGTGATGAATGATATTTAAACTATTATTTAAAAAGTAAATAAAAGTAACAAAAATAAGATAAATATATTTGGTGGATTTTAGAAAAATGACAATAGTAATAATTACTGCAAAATATAATTAAATAAGTACATGGAAATAAAATAGAATCATTCAGTAAGTGGTATTTATTTATTACAAACAAGAAAATAAAATTTGAATACCAATATTATTAATTACAAAAAATAAATGAATACAAAAATTTGGTGGATTTTAGAAAAATAAAATGCAATAATAAAGTAAATAGAACAAAAAATGAATAATTCAGTGAGTATTAGAACAAATTAGAAAAACAAGGTATGTAAAGTGAAATAATTTGTTGAATATAATAATAAACTTTCAAACTGGAAAACAAACTAGGTTGAACTCCAGAAAACTCTAAAAAAAAATACACATAAAGTTAATGTAAATGAGGTGTGAATTAAAAATGGCGGCTGCAGTTTTTTGTTTGTAGTTTTAAGGGCGAAGCTGCAGATTCAATTACAGGATTTTTCTGTTTTATCGACGTTTATACGAGTGAAACTCATAAAACACGGGAAAAAATGCACATACGGGATGTTTCCACTGTGAGGACGTGGGGGGGCTCTGACACACACACACACACACACAGTTAATCAGCAGGATGTGAGATGATTAACTTCGTCTTACTGGAAGAACGTCAACATTTAGACTCAACATCCACTGAGGTTTTCTCTAATTGTAGACTACATTTCCCATCAGCCCTTTCTTGTTGTTTACACACGGAGACGGAACTTAAACTAAATATTTATCTTTCAGCTGTTGGAAAATCTTTTCTTCTTCCTTTTTGTGTTTCCAACAACAGACAGACTTCGTTATCTCCAAACACTGAGGAGAAACATTCCTCTCAACCGGCGGCCATTTTTGTTTCTCTGCCAACACAAACACCTGCTGTGTTTCAGCAGATATGAAGAGTTTAAGACAATAAGACAATTACTTTATTATATTACAAAGTTTCTGAAATGTTATGTTTATATTTGCAACTGAGGCATTATCTTATTAAATATAGGGGATTTATTATATCTTTGTTTCACTCCATAAATCAAAAAATACTGTGAGCATACATAAAAATATCCATTTCCTCATGTTTTATTAATAAATGTATAAATGTGTGTGTGAGTGATGTGTGAACAAACCCCTCTGTGTTAACCTTCAGCACACAGAGAGGAATGAAAGTGTAAAGTTTGGTGAATGTAAGAGCTGCTGAAGTGGAGATGAGAACAAACTCATTTAGAGGAAACGTCCTTTAAAGAGACGTTTAGTTCCATTACAGACATTTAGAGACTCTACAGGTGAACACATGAACTCATAGATATTACCATGAAACTTCACCACTTCATCACTCACATTAAGAGGATTGTTTATTGTATTACAAGTTTTCTGAAATGTTATGTTTAAATATGCAAATGAGGCATTATCTAATGGTAACTTTTGGTTGAATTCTATGAGAAATCCAAAAGATGCAAACAGACAAAGTAATAAAATAAATGTTTTATTTCGTCTAGTCTGAAAGAAGACGTGTTATGGAAGAAAAATAGAACAAAATCTCTAAATTGATTTGCATGTTTCACTCATAGAACCGGGGTTACATCCAGTAACTTCGTCAAAATAAAAGTCCTCTGCTACTTGTGTTGTTTTTATTGGGGGAATAAATGCATGTGTTTAATATTGCAACATAAAAACCTATGCCTGTATTCAGTTATTACATCACAACATAGATATATAAATAATAAACAGTCATTCGCTGTACTTCGGGTTTAAAGTTGTGTTTGTGTTTGTTTGCAGGTGAAACTCACTTCTCTCCTCTTCGAGTGTCACTTTAATCTGTTTCATTGAACACTTGATCCAATTAAAAGCTTCTCGACATGTTAGCTGTGGTTCTGTAGATCGGCCAATCAGCAGCAAGCTCTTAATTGGATCAGGTGAGCAGGAGCTGGAGTGAAAAAACAGGAAGTCGGAGCAGCTGGAAAAAAGAATTTGATGAATTTGTTTTTGTTTTTCTGTAGTTTTTTTAGTTAGTTTAGTATATGTATATATATATATACTGAGAGTAAAAATATAATTAGTATAAACTCTGACATTCAGAGGTGTAAGAAGTATAAATACCAGTCCTGCATTCAAAATCTTAATTAAGTAAAAGTACAAAAGTATCAGCATCAAATATACTTAAAGTACCAAAAGTAAAAGTACTCATCGTGCAGAATAATATATGGGAGGAGGAGAAAGTAGCAGAAAATGTAAATATTCAAGTAAAGTAGCCTTGCAATTGTACAGTAGTAATACCACAGCGTAAAAATATTCTGTTACAAGTAAAAGTCCTCAAGATTTTACTTAAGTGAAAGTAAAAAAGTACTAGCATCAAAATATACATAAAATACCACACATAGAAACACTCATTACTATTAATACTACTAATAATATTATAGTTTATATCATTGTATTTTGATTATTGACACATTAATGTGTTTAAAGGTGGACTTTATATATTAATACATCATTAATAAAGTAAACTTACTAAAGCTGTCAGATAAATGTAGTATAATTTAAAGTACAATATTGTAGTGGAGTAGAAGTATAAATAAGCAGGAAATGGAAATGAAATTACACGAAAAAATAAAAAACATATCAGCAGGTCTGAATGTCACTCTTTAATTAAACTCTTATCAACAATCAATAATCAACAATCAATAATCAATAATTAACAATCAATTATCAATAATCAACAATCAATAATCAACCATCAATAATCAATAATCAGCCATCAATAATCAACCATCAATAATCAATAATCAACAATCAATTATCAACAATCAATAATCAACTATCAATAATCAACCATCAACAATCAACCATCAATAATCAACAATCAACAATCAATAATCAACTATCAACAATCAACAATCAATACTCAACAATCAATTATCAACAATCAATAATCAACAATCAACAATCAATAATCAACTATCAACAATAAATGATCAACAATCAATAATCAACAATCAACAATCAATAATCAACTATCAACAATAAATGATCAACAATCAATAATCAACAATCAACAATCAATAATCAACAATCAATAATCAACAATCAATTATCAAGAATCAATAATCAACAATCAATTATCAACAATCAACAATCAATTATCAACAATCAATTATCAATAATCAACAGTCAATTATCAACAATCAATAATCGACAATCAATAATCAACAATCAATAATCAATTATCAATAATCAATTATCAATAATCAATTATCAATAATCAATTATCAACAATCAACAATCAACAATCAATAATCAACAATCAACAATCAATAATCATGATGTATTTTCTGATGTCATCAACATCAGGATGAAAGTCTGCTGTTTTAGGACGATGTTCAGTCACCTCCTCAATAAATACTACAATAAGTACTCTTTTGTGTAGTATTACCAGACTTCTGGACAGTATACGTGTGTGATATCATGACGTCATGACATCATCATGCATGTTGTCGCCATGGTGACGGAGAGCGAAGCAGCTGTTTGTTGGAAAAGTTATTCTGAAAAGAAACAACTGCTGCTGTCAGAGACGAGTACACGCTAAAAATACACACAAATACACGTTCCACACATGAACTGATGCGTGTGTGTGTGTGTGTGTGTGTGTGTGAATTGTAGATCTAAATATAAACTCACCGAGCCGCTCTTTAAATAGACTTCAGTTCATTGTGCAGAAGATTACAGTACAGGGTGTGTGTGTGTGTGTGTGTGTGTGTGTGTATATATACTTAAAGTATTTAAAGTAATACTTGTTTTACTATACGACTGTGCTCGCCAACATTAGGGTCGGGCCCCTCCAAAGGGTCCCCTGTGAAATATTGGAGAACTTTTTTTAATCTCAAAATAGTTTAAATTTAAATTATTTAAATAAAAACATGTTTAGAGGGAAAACGCATAAAACAATAAATAAAAGCATACCCTGCTTTATGGTCTATTTGATGGAGCTCATTTTAAATACTTTATATACTGCTGGTAGTTTAATCTATGAGAATACATCATTCATTCGTTCATATTTAGTTTTAATTATCTGAATCTGTAAATTATATTTTTGTTCTGTAAATTTGGTGAAGTTATCACATAAATGTAGTGCAGTAAAAAGTATGTTTCCCTCCGAAAGAAGTAAAAGTATCTTCTTCAGTGTTTTATGTGCCGTTCTGCTGCCACCTTGTGGTGAAACCTGAAGCTGTTACTTTATCAATGAAGGAATAATATAATATAATATAATGCAATATAATGTAAAATGATGTAATGTAATGTAAAATAAATTAAAATAAAAAAATGTCCTTCATCACTCATGACAGCTGCAAATGCATATAGTATATAC
>NW_022280135.1:743723-746358 GCF_004355925.1 Anarrhichthys ocellatus
TCCGTCTGCGTCCGCCGAAATTGCCTGTCAATAAATCTGACTCTCCCTTGGCTATTCTTCACAGTTTAATACATTCAATGACTGTCTTTTATAGTTTAACACTTCTATGATAAACATTGGATTCTATATAAAGATAACGATTTGCAACTTTTGGCAAAAGCTTCACAAGCATAGCTCTAAGGTGCTACAATTCTCTTAAGATACACTTCTAACTACAAATTCTGAAACACTTCTACAATTATGAATTTTCTAATTATGTATTCCAAAACACTTCTAATTATGATTTCTTAATTATGAATTATTAAACCCTTCTATTATAATTTCTTAAAACCCAGTTCTAAACCCAAATTTCCTACAATATATAGAGAGAGATATTGAGACGAGTGAATGAGCAACATTATTTGAGGAATTTAATAGACAAACCAAACTTCCTGCAGAAAAACTGGCATTTATAACAATTACTGAGGATTAAAAACATAATGACATTTCCTGTGAAGAGTTTTTGATATTTTATTATCCCAAAAGTCCCATTTTGTCTTCTGTGACGTCTGACCTTTGACCCCTGAGGGTCGTTCCTTCAGACCAGGCCGAGGGCAGAGCCGAGCCCACGCTGCAGGTCCAACTTCAGGTAAACTCTGCAGAACGAGAGGAACACGCCGAGAACCGAGAACCCGACCAGGACCCACAGAACCTGAGCGCTGAAATACAGAGGAGCCAGTCTGCAGAGGGAGATGATCAATCAATCAACCAACCAACCAACCAACCAACCAACCAACCTACCTACCAACCAACCAACCTACCTACCAACCTACCAACCAACCTACCCACCTACCAACTAACCAACCTACCTACCTACCTACCTACCAGCCAACCAACCTACCCACCTACCTAACTACCAACCTACCAACCAAACAACCAAACAACCTACCTACCTACCAACCAACCAACCTACCAACCAACCCACCTGCCTACCTACCAACCAACCAACCTACCCACCTACCAACCTACGAACCTACCAACAACCAACCAACCAACCAACCTACCTACCAACCAACCCACCTGCCTAACTACCAACCAACCAACCTACCCACCTACCTACCTACCTACCAACTAACCAACCTACCTACCTACCTACCTACCTACCTACCAGCCAACCAACCAACCTACCTACCTACCAACCAACCAACCAACCTACCAACCAACCAACCTACCTACCTACCTACCTACCAACCAACCAACCAACCTACCTACCTACTAACCAACCTACCCACCTAGCCACCTACCTACCTACCAACCAACCAACCTACCTACCAACCAACCAATCAACCAACCTACCCACCTACCTATCTACAAACCTACCAACCAACCAACCTACCCACCTACAAACCTACCTACCAACCTACCAACCTACCAACCAACCAACCTACCAACCAACCAACCTACCAACCAACCGACCGATCAATCAATCATGCTTCTATAACAGTGTAGAAATAATCTGTTACAAGTACAAATCCTGCAATCAAAATAAGTAGTATTAGCATGAAAATATACTTAAAGTACAATATACAGTATACATATTGACGCATTCATTTGTTCACCACGTTAAAGGTGGAGCTCATTTAAATACTTTATATAATTCTGAGTACTTTGATCTATAATAATACATCATCATTTATTTCTTCATGATATTTATGTTTTAATAATCTGAATCTGTAAAGTAACTAAAGTACTGGAGTAAAAAGTATAAAGTAATACAAACTGGAAATACCCGAGTAAAGTACAAGTACCTCAGAATTGCACAGTACAGTATCGTAGTAAATGTATTATCTGGTGTATTAAAGTCAGATTTAAGAGAAGTTTGAGATAAAAGTGATTTTTATTTTATTATTTCATGTTTGTTGACTTTACTGAAGAATAAAAACTAAGAATTTAATATTTATGAACAAAGTGATCCATCTGTCTTTGTCTTAAATATGTTTTATAAATCATTAACCAATACTTAACATATGAAATGTTATGATTGTTAAAATAACATAAATGACTCATTTATTGATCGTTTCATTGTTTGTTAACAGTAAACTAAGTATTACCTAAAGTTTAATTTACCATTTGATAACAATGTTGATTATAAAATATTGATGATTTTAAATAACAGTAAATATACATACCGTCTCTGAGCCGACTCAGAATATCCATGAAAGTATCGGAGGCGTCCGTATAAATACAGCAAACCGCAGACTGAAGACAAACCTGAAGCACAAAACATTCAGCTGAAGCTCAAACTGAGACTCAGGTGTGTTGTTGTTGTTGTTGTTGTTGTTGTTGTTGTAATTGTTGTTTTGTGTCGGCTCACCTTGACTGAAGAAGACTCCAGACGTCCACAGGACAGCGATGAAGATCGGGAAATACTCTGAACAGTTGGCCCTGAACACACCGGAGACTCTGGAGTTAATGTGAGGAAGCTGCTTTCTCTCTAATGACCACCAGGGGGCCACTCTGGTTTATAGAAGTCTATAAGAAAACTGTGTCGGCCAAAAAACAAGATTGCATGGTCAAAGTACTATATGTACCTCTGAGATGTAGTAGAATAAAAGTACAATATGTACCTCTGAGATGTAGTAGAGTAAAAGTACTA
>NW_022280135.1:746368-747752 GCF_004355925.1 Anarrhichthys ocellatus
AGTAAAAGTACAATATGTACCTCTGAGATGTAGTAGAGTAAAAGTACAATATGTACCTCTGAGATGTAGTAGAGTAAAAGTACAATATGTACCTCTGAGATGTAGTACAGTAAAAGTACAATATGTACCTCTGAGATATAGTACAGTAAAAGTACAATATGTACCTCTGAGAAAAGTTTTTTATTTCTTTCTTTTCTCTGTTATATTTGTTTTATTGTATTGTTTTAGGTTGATTTGTCTGACTGGTTTTCATAAAAAGGTTTTATATAAACTGTAATACAATAAAACATATATTTGAGAGTTTTAACTGATAAAAGAAACATGAAACCATCAGCTTGTTTTCAGACACCAGGAGTCTCCGATCTTTTCTGCATGTTCCAACTAAAGTAGGTCAAACTTCTGAGTATTATTACACGTTAGGCTCCCTGGGTTACTGGGAACTAAAGGACTAAAGGACTAAACGTGACAATAGAAAATAATCCTGAATCTTGTTAATCTGCTGCAGATTTTTAATGAAATTTGTAAAACCAAAATAAAGAATAAAGACTGACTGAGCTCTGAAGATCCTCTCAAACTCCGGCGGTCCGGCGGTGGCAGGCGGAGACACCGAATACTTCCTCCTGGCGTAGATAACCTGCAGGGACAAATAGGCTGCACACACACACACACACACAAAACACACAATCTCTCACACACACACACACACACACACACACACACACAAAACACACAATCTCTCACACACACACACACACACAAATATATATATAAATAATAATGTTTTTCTGTATGAGATGTTGCTGAATAACTACAAAGGAAACACATCAAACTCTTCATACAGCAGCTGTCTGCAGAGATCAAAGATCAACTTGTTTGTAGTAAATGCAAATATGATTCATAAAAAAAGGCAGAGGGGCTGATTACATAACATAAAGAATATTAAAATAAATATAAATCAAGAGGAATAAAAGATAGAATATAGTTTAAGCAGTCTTATATAAGTATTATATGAGTATTATATAAACGCCTTTTTAAAATATACAACCAGACTCCAGTCATTTTTCTTCAAATTAAAGCAGTTCCCTCGGTCTCATATTTCCCAGCATGCACTCTCACCTTGCTGCAGGACACCGAGCACGGTCACAGCGGCGAGGCCGACCACCGCCTCCTCCGACATCTCTGCAGCGAGACGGGGAGTCAGAGCGACAGGTGAGAAGGAAACGCACACTTGAACACTGAAACACTGTCTGACAGACAGACACGCAACACAGAGACAGGTAATACTGAGAGAGAGCACACCTGCAAGGAGGCGGGGCAAAGACGGACAGTTTAAACAGTTAACCACGTTAATGAGTGACCTGCTGTCAGTTTAAACAGTTAACCA
>NW_022280135.1:747762-754827 GCF_004355925.1 Anarrhichthys ocellatus
TAATGAGTGACCTGCTGTCAGTTTAAACAGTTAACCAAGTTAATGAGCAATTATGTAACTTGGTAGTAATTATAGATAAACTAGTGTTTAATAAACATTCCTGTTTTCTATATGATTAATATCAAATCAGTGGAATGTAACTAACTACATTAACTGTACCCTAGTACAATTGAGATACTTGTACTGTACTTGAGGATTTCCATTGGCTATTCTGCATAATGAGTAACTTTACTTTTTACTTGAGTTCAGGACTTGTTTACTTGTGATGGAGTATTTCTAGACTACGATATTACTTTTACCTCAGTAGACTGAGTACTTCTTTAAGTACTGCAAATGGCAATTAAACAACTCTTAAGTTGTTTAATTGTTAACTCTTAACAACGTTTGAAGTACTGAAGAGGCAAAACTACACAGAATGTCACAAGAAGCAAAAATGTAAGAACCACAATCCTTGGTCCTAATCAACATTAAATATACAGAATGTGTGAGCTGATGTTGGATCAGTTGTAGATTATTAATCCTAAAATCAACACAACAGAAACAAAAAAAGACTGACAACAGACGTGTTTCTAAAGAACTATATTTACATAATACTCTTGTTTTACAGAGAACCATATCAAAAGTATAAAATACTTACAAAAACGCTGCAATATATAAAAATAACATCTATCTTCTCCAGATCATTAGGAAAGGCATACATACAAAAAAATATATTTATAATACATTTACACAGTTGAACCCAGAAACTCCGGGAGGCCGAGCGACGCTGGAAGCTGGAGATTCGGGCAGGAGATCGGCAGCCTTTTTGGATTTTTGGACATGTGAAACAAGCTCCGAGTTTATCAATAATAACTTTACAAATAAAATACACAACATGTCTGTAAAACACAAACGACTCTTTGAAGAAGTCAAAAACAGTACAGTAGATAGAACGGCCGGGTCACAGTTCCACCTAAAAAGAACAGCTGAGCCCGGTCACACAGATCCGCCTTAAAAAAAAAAAAAAAAAAAAAGGTCGCAGACGCCGACTGGAGGTCAGAAAAAAAGATCGGACGGCAGACGAGGAATCGAACGATATTTTTAGAACTATAACCATGAGGACAAAACTGTGTTCAGCGTTAAATTCATCGTCCACCGCCGGACCCGACAGGAAGTAGATTAAAGTCTGGTCTTGTTTATCTGGCGACATTTTGAATTTGGGAAACACTGAAGAAAAAAATACAAATCTTGATTTTCGAGCAGAAATGTTTTTCTTCATTGAATAATTTTCATATTTGGAAAATATAATTTTAACATCACAAGATGAAGAACATGTTTTAACACGTGTTATGAACTAAAACTGTGTTTCCTGATTTACATTAAATCTACAGGAAGACGTAGTCACAAAAACGTTTTTGAAATATTGAGGAAACAACTGGAAACGTCAAACGTGACCAGATGTGCAGCTCAGTGATATTATGCTTCATCTGGTTTAAAGTCAGTCTCTGTGTCACGAGGAAACAGTCTTTTTAGAGATTTACAGGTTACAAAATAAAGTTTAAAGCCAGAAAGTTTCAAACTAATGAATGGATTTCTCACACACAGGTGAGTCTGTTGTGAAGAGGAAGTAGAACATTTACATTTCAAACAAACAACGCTCTGAATGGATCTAGTGTGGTCTGTGTCTCTGCTGCTCAGAGGTTCATATCACGCTTCTTTTTGCAGTTTTCTTCACACAAACTCTTAAACTTCTGACATTTAAAAAAGGAACATATAAATGTTTTTGCACGTTTTACTGCAACTACTTTCATTTGGGATGTAAACAAAGTATTTAAAGAATTATCTGTCTGGTGAGTAAAAACAAAACTTATTTACTCAAACAAAGATTTTCTGTTTCTTTAACGCCGACTAAAATTAGGTTTTTAGTTGCAAACAAAAGAAATTCATCCAAAAATCAAAAGAAGTTCCGTCGACCCATTCAGAAAATAAAATGTACGAAAGACTTTCCCTAAACAAATCAAGCTGCTTTGTTGTAGATATTTAAATAATATTTCCCTGCAGTATGAAAATGAACGTTTGAATTTGGCTCAGTTATCACGTGTGTTTTTTCACAGTAACATCTTTTGGTAAATTATTACAATAAAATAAAAATAACGTGATGGATTTTCTCTCGAAGAAGTTAAAGTGAAACTATACCAGCGTGTTAGAATTCGATAAACTCAACTCATCACGATAACGTTACGATTTATTGTCGCACAATACTATTTTTTACTGAATAGAGCTTGAACGCATCATAACGTAACTCAATGCGACCTCCGTTAACGTTAGCCATTAGCTCCGTTATTTAGCCGAGCAGCACTGTGCTGCTAACGGCTAACCGCTAATGTTAACCAGCTCTCCTCGTGCCGATATCAACAAAGATTTATTGTTCACGATGTAACTTTATGAAGGAAACTTCTCTCGTTTTCAGTGAGTATTTAAGAAAACAAGAATCACGTTTTCAGAGATTCGGCATCGACTTGATACAGAAATCATAAAAACACAACATAACGTTTTGGAAAGTAGTCGCAGTATTTCAGAAGTACTTCGTAGTAAACGGTAGTAAAACAAGCAAAAACACCGCTATGTTCCCTTTAAGATGAGCTGCTCACATAAAGCTAATATGCGTTTAAAGAGTGATTTTACTTCATCTCTGCTGAAAAACAAACTTTTCCAAGGATTTGTAACGCTGGCGGGCGGTCTGTGTGTGTGTGTGTGTGTGTGTGTGGGGGGGGGGGCACAGTGGTTCACCGAACCACAGCTTCAGTAGTCTTAATATTAATACGACTCTGTTCAGTCTCACGAACACAGCAGAGTAACAGGAAGTAAACCGACATCAGACGAGTCGCTTCTTTACAGATTTACACACGAGGTGGAAACAACTCAAACATTTGGGCGATTAAACTCATAAAATAAACAGTTATTCTGTTAAATTTACTAAATTAAAGTCGTGCTTATGAAACTACGGGACAATAGTAAGCTGGTGACTTTTTATACGATGTATAAACAGAGGTTCGTTTATAATCTTTTTTATCTGTGGTCGTTTTTATACATTTTTTATGTTGACTTTTTAAAATTTGTTTTTTAAAATCTTTCAATTCACCAAAACAAAACCTTCCAACAGTTTCTCGAATGAAAATACCAAAGTAATTTATATCATAATATAGAATTATAAAGTTCAACTGGACATTAATGGATGAACTTCCTGTTCACCTGTAGATGCAGAACGTACCTGAAGACCAAAAGGCTTTTTAACGCTGCTTTTCTACCACGTGTGCAATTCTGCAAAGAGCAACTCATCCTGAAATTGTCATATTTTTGAATGAAGCCGTTTCTCCTCAGAACAAAGAGGATGAAACTGGATTTTTGAACCTCCAGCCTGCTGAACTCATCCACTGTTCTTTAACCGACAACCTTCATTAGTTTACCTGCCAGATGTGTGTTTTTTAGAGCTCAGACTTTGTTAGCCGGGTGGCTAATGCTAACGCTCTGACCTCCCGTCTGGATCGTTTCATCACAACAGTGTTGAAACCTTTTGTTTCTGCTTGCAGAACATCCTTCAAGGACTCATTCCAAGGTGCAGCCTCTCGGCTGGTCTCAGCAGGGTGTCTAGGTGCGCAGACAGGTGTGCGTGGGGGCGGGACTAGTGGTGGCTGGCGAGCAGTTCATCCAGGTCGGCCATCCACTCCTGTGTGCTCTGACCCTTCAGCAGAGAGTCCACCAGCTCGCTCTCTCCGGCGAAGCTCCCCGATGCCACGTTGTACCCGAAGGACACCTGCTGCTGCTGACTGGGGGTCCTGCTCACCTGGTAACCTTGGTTACATTGCAGGCCCTGGCGCCCGTTGCCCTGCGGCGGTCCGAACGCTGCCAGGTCGGGTAAGACGGCCTGGTTCTGACCGGCCTGAGTCGTCTGCTGCTGCTGAGCGAGGCTCTGAGGGTTGGGGGCCGCCCTCTGCTGGGCGGCGGCCGCCATGTTTGTCTGCATCATCTGGTTCAGGCCTCCCATTGGACGCCCGTTGGGGTTGGCGCCGAAGGGCGCGGCGCCCGGGGGCATCTTGGGGAGGCGAGACTGCTGCTGCTGCTGCTGCTGCATGTGGAAGGTGTTGGGCGGGTTGCCGAAGGCGTTGGAGGGCAGACCGGCGTTGCTGGAGGGCGGCTGGTTGGCCATCTGCTGCTGCCAGGCGGCGGCAGCAGCAGCGGCGCTCTGGGCGCCCTGCATGCCTCCGGGCATTGTAGGTCCCATACTGTTCTGCATGGAGCCCGGCATGCGGGCGGCAGCAGCAGCGGCAGCTACCAGCTGCCGCTGCTGCTTCAACATGGCGGCGTTGGGCTGAGACTTCAGGTGCTGCTGCTGAGCCAGAAGATTCTGCCTGTAGGCGGCGCTCATGGCGCCCAGAGGCTGGCGCTGCTGGGACGGGTGAGACGGGTGGGACGACGGGTGAGACGACGGGTGAAGGTTCATGTTGTTGTAGAGCACCTGCTGCACGTCCACGTTGGCCCCGCCCCCTCCTCCTCCGCAGGACGACAGGCCAATGTCGCCCTGACTGCCGGTCGGAGGCGGAGCTACACCACCTGTCGGCATGCTCATACCCAGCATGCTTTGGTTCTGGGGGAACATGCGCTGGGGGCCGGGGGCGGGGCCTCCCATGGAGCCGACACTGCCCATTGGCTGAGAGGAAGCTGTGAAGGAGAAAGTTTATTTAATTTATTCATGTGAAGTAGAACAACTTTATTATTTTAATTCGTGATAAATCTGCAAATTACTTTCTCAATTATTTGACTTGTCTATGAAATAATTCCATCTTAGTTTCTTCAAATTCTAAACTTTTAATGTCTTTATATTCGGTTTATTACGGTCACATTAAACAAAGATAATCCTCACAAAGTTTAACAATTAACTCACAGAATCACTCACCCTAGATTACCTCATAATAACATAATTAACTCATAATAAAATAGGAGGATAAAGTAATGGATTTAAAAACCAACTCCCACTCACATACTTCCTCTTAAGTGCTTCACAAAGTGTGATAAAGTTAATAATCATCCAGCAGTGGAAGAAGTAAATTATTATTTTAACCACTTTATCTTTAGAAGACAGTTTAATGTTGCAGCTCTTAAGTTTAACATCAGTTTGAGTTCATTAAGATCTTTGAGCTCAACAGACGTTAAAGTGATGAACATGACGTTCAGCTGCTGTTATTTATTTAACTTTCAAATCAGCGGTGAGCTTCATTTACAATCAGGCAGAGAAAGGTTTGTTCTGAGCGTCATCGGTATTCTAATGAAGGTCCAAACAAACAAACTTCTGTTCAATTTAAATTAGTTTTACCAAACAGCAGCTCTTTCTGTGGTCGTCTGTCTATGAAATAAACTATGTTTGTTATTCCTTTACTAATCATTTAAACAGGTGAAGAACCTGAAAACTTGTGGGGGGGGGGGGGGGGGAAGCGGATCACCTTACATGTATGTGACGATAGATTTAAAGTTTTTATTATAAAAATAAATAAAAAGCCATAATCTTTAAAATCTCAAATGTAACGTATTCCACAGAGAAACAGATTTATTAATTTGATGGATTAAGTTAAGTTTCAGGTTTTTGAATACATTCATTTTACTTAATTTAAGTGTCATAGAAAATATCATAATTAATCTTTAATCAATATTAATTTTAAACAAATCTTTCTGAAGATTTTAATACATCTTTCACCCGCTTTGAGCGTCTCAAAAGGAGGATCTTTATTTTTAAAAGGTAATTAAATATTAAAACTAGACATTTTTTAAATTAGACATTTTAATTGAAAATTTAAATTTGTATCACGCTGAGTCCAATTAAATGTCGTATAAAACTAAACAAATCACAATAGTTAATAAAAATAGATTTTAGTCTGGACTAAGATATTTGCTTCACTTTATTTGTTAGATATTTCTATTCTGTTTGTTCCGTTTCTGTTCTTTAAATATCTTTCTGTGTGTTGATGCAGAAAAATCATTGAGCAGAACGGACTTCATGAAAGATTGAAGGTTCCTGAATTCTCTCCGGTGATTTTGATTTGTGAACTGTTTCTCTAATTAATTTATAGAAAAACAAAACAATAAAAGTAGGCTGTATAAAACGTAACCCTCTGAACCCTAAAATGGAAAAGCATGTTTTTCAACACCGTTTATCAGCCAGAAGCTGTAAAAAAAAAAAACTAAAAAAAAACGTTATTGTCACATTTTCATCTTTCCGATGCTCCTTGAACACATCGTGTGTGACGAACGCTTATGTCAGAAAAAGCAGCCGAAGCGAAGCTTAAAATTGTGATATTTCATCAAAATCATTTTATTCTACATGTTTAAAGTCTCTCCTCTAATGAAGCATTCACTTTAACCAGATTGTGTAGAAACATTAAAGTGTGAGCTCCTCAGTGAAAGTATGAAGTCATGATTGATTCATGTGAGACCAACAGTCATGTGACAATAATTTGGCAAAAAAAATAAACGACGGACGTCCTGCTATCCTACCTGTAAACTGGTTGACTGGCGGCTGTGGGAACGGGTTCTGATTGGCCGGTTGACCCGGCTGGTCCTGGTACTGTGGGGGGGGTCGAGTCAGGTGTCTCTGCAGCTGTTGGTCCTGCTGCCGCTGCTTCTCCTAAAACAGAGAAACGGACAACTCATCAGACATTTTATCTAGAAAACAACAGTCTCTAATCCTCTGGCTGCTTCACATCACAACAGCTCCCTCTAGTGGTTAAAGTGAGTGTTTACAGGTGAAGTGTTCCTCTTCCTCTCAGCTCGACTGCACGTTTGAACATCAACCATGACATGAATGTTAAAAAACGGTCTCAGACAGACTGTCGTCATCCTTCATCCACTGATTCATTCTTCTTCTTCTTGGGTAACAATGAGCTAAACTCTTCTTTTTCTTCAAGGGCAGGGGTGCCCACACTTTTTCGCCTTGCGAGCTACTTTTAAAATGACCAAGTCAAAATGATACATATATACATATACACATATATATACATACATATACACATACATACATACATACATACATACATA
>NW_022280135.1:795390-800700 GCF_004355925.1 Anarrhichthys ocellatus
AGAGAGAGAGAGAGAGAGAGAGAGAGAGAGAGAGAGAGAGAGAGAGAGAGAGAGAGAGAGAGAGAGAGCAGTGGTTTCAACCAATAGGAGCTTCAGCACAGACAGTGGTCAGTGTTATCTGAAAGCAACCAGCAGTCACAGGATTTTATTATCTGATCTTTAACAGCGCCACAAACTAACGGAACAAGATTCCAAACAAATGTCACGAATCAAATATTCAGATTTATTTTAGATAATCAAGCCAAAAATGTACTTTGTTTACGACCTAATGTTCTCTTGCTTTTGAGTCGTACACACTTTAATGTGAAGTTAGATAATATATGGATTGGATATGATTTGGACTTAAAATTAAAAGTGATCTTCTTAGGTTATCATTCGCTGTATATTTAAGTACATAAACACGATTAGGTGCACCTTGCTAACATCGGTCTATTCCAATATTATATTATAATAAGACTATTTTATCGAGGTGTTGAGTCATTACGAGGGTCTGATTTGTGCTGTTGTATTGTTGACTTTCTAATATTTAGTCATGTAAAAACTGTGCTTCTGACACTTCTGCAATGTAAATTACTTAATAAACAGCAAAAGAGACCTTCAAAAGTCTCCTTTCAACAATAACAGTAAACCAGATTATCTCTAGAAGGACGTTGCTGTTTTAATCTCACTATTTAAAAAAGGAGTTCACTATTTGTACCATGTCACCCTCCACTGATATCTGGTCACATATAACACGAGAAACCTTTTGTGATAGTATTGTTCTGAGAGTCAGAGTGACATTCCTGATTAAAAAGCAATCTGTAAAATACCAAATATCTGATTGAAACTGCCCCTGATTGTTCCTCCTGGTTTATTAATGCACCACCAGCCTGTGGTGAAGAGACAAGGAAACAAGGAGAAGAGGAGAGTAAGAGACCAGTAGACGAGGAAACAAGGACATTTGGAGACAAGGAGAGGAGTAGCCAAAGAGCTAAGGAGACAAGTAAATGAAGAGACCAGGAGATGAGGAGAGGAAGGGATGAAGAGAGCAGGAGACAAATAGATGAGGAGACCAGGGGAAGAAGAGCTGGCTTGGCGACCGTGGATAAGTGGAGAGCTGGGTCGTCCTTCAAATCAGAGAATCGGCGGTTCGATCCCCGGCTCCAGCTCTGCTAGTCGCATGTCGATGTGTCCTTGAGCAAGACACTTAACCCCAAAATAGCTCCCGTAGCCTACGGTGTATGAATAGAATCGGAATTGTAAGTCGCTTTGGATAAAAGCGTCTGCTAAATGACTGTAATGCAATAATTTACTAAATGAACATCATGCTGTATTGGAGAAGACTTGAAACTAGAGATTGAGACCATAAACTCATGTTTGCAATGTTTACTGAGGTAATAAATCAAGAGAGAAGTAGAGTCATTTTCTCATAGACTTCTGTACAACCAGAGGAGTCAGTGCTGTGGTGCGTTCAAGCTCCAACATCCGTGTCCATCAGAGCTCACTCACCGCTATCAGGGTGCTGTTCCGGCTCTGCTCCGCCGTCGTTCCTCCGCTTTCTCCGAGCTCTGCACCACCTCCACCTCCACCCGGTGCTCTCTGCCCGGCCTGGTCTCCGCTGGCCTGCGGCTGGGTCTGCCGGTGCTTGTTGGACCGCTTAGCTTTAGCCTGCAAGCAGCGTTGGTGCAGAGCGAAGGTCTGCTGCCTCTCGAGCTCCAGCCGCTCCAGCGTCGCGTTCTCGTAGCGGCTCTCGCAGCTGTTGTGATGCTGCCGGAAGAGCTCGATCCTCCGGCGGAGCCTCTCCATCACCGCGCTGTGTCGCGGTGTAACAAAATCCGCCATCATCAATATATAAAAAGGAAGAAAAAAAAAACTACCCCGACTCAGGTTTCGTCCATAAAAATGCTGATTTTTGGGCTCTTTTCTTGCTACTCTATACTCCTAATGCTGATATTTGAGCTCTTTTCTTGCTACTCTATACTCCCGCCAATGCTGATTGTTGGGCTCTTTTTTTACTACACTATACTCCCCCTTATGCTGTTTTTTTGGGCTCTTTTTTTGCTTCACTATACTCCCCCTAATGCTGATTTTTGGGCACTTTTTCTTGCTACACCCCCCCTTCCCTTTACAAAGACTCCCGTACTGGCTCCATGGAGGCGACCTTTGTCTTGCTAATGGCCTTCAGTCACACTGCCAAAAAACGGAAAATTAAGGTTTTTTTTACTCACTATATTCTGATTAAATACAACAGCTCGTTTAACTTGCTGTGTCAATAAAAGAATAAAAACAGAGCTACTGGAGTCTTGTTAGAGCCACATTACGCCCGAGTTTAACCCAGAGAAACCTCTGATTAATCTCTGCGGTATATATAAAAAAACAACAAACCAAAGCTACTTTTATGTAATTAATACAATTACACTACTTTCATATAAATGAACCAGTGTGCTCTCTCGCTATCACACTAACTCCCTGTGAGCTAAGTTAAGTTAGCAACATTCCTCCACTAAAAAAAAAAAAAAAAAATCAAAGTTGGAGCGTCGAGAATTCCTTTAAAATCATTAGATTATATATATTTTTTGGAGCTCGCTCGCGTTAGCTCTCTAGCTACACTTACATGCGTTTGTTTACGCTAGCGTCACCGTAACGGGTCTGCAGCTTGTCTGAAACTTTCTTTATTTTTTTGCTCCCGAGTATTAAAAAAAGTAGTTAGCTTTGGTTAGCAGCTAGTTAGCTTAGCTGGCTAGTGCTAGGCTAACAACTTCACAAACTTGGCTAACGAAACCCATATTGTGTTTTTAGTATTTAACACTTACGAGAAAACAAAACGACAAGACTTCCCCAGATAATTTAATCTCATTTAAATTGACTTACTGTGAAAGCGTCGCTGTCTGTCCGCTCCTTCCTACAGCATCTGTCTGTCTAGTAAACAGCTGATCCTCCGCCTCCTTGTAGCCGTTAGCTGCTAACACTATGTTTTTGGCTACCAGTTAGCTAGCTTTTACTAGCATGCTAGGTGGCTAATAGCCTGAAACGTTTAAATAAAAACATCATTCTTTCTGTAAATTTCTCCCGGTGCGGATATTCCTCCCCACCTAACCCGAGCCCGAGCCGGGATATGTGTGGTTTTAGAGCGGTTTCAGTCCAGTTAGCACGGGTTTAACGCTGCTAACGCGTCGGTGCTGCTTCTATTGTTTTCCAGCGGACAGGCAAGGCTACTCCGCCATCTTGGAAACTTTCTCTTTTTTTTTCTTCCCATCAGCGACAGGAGGAATGTCCTTGCTCCCACCTCACCGGTGATTGACAGGATAAGATAGCCAATAGAGAGCGAGGAATACTTAACGTACAACAGAGTGTAATGAATGCGTAATGAATATATAATATATCATATATAAAATGTATCATATGTAAAATGTATAATATACAATGTATAACATAATATACAATGTATACATTATATAACATAAATATATTACTATAATAATAAACTATTTAACATCGTGCAATATTTTTATTAATCTCTGCATTATAACTATACTTTTTCAACAACTACAATATATCTCTGAATATTACTTTTCCGTTAGTTTCCATTGAATATAATTTCTTATACATGTTATATATTAACTCTATTTAATCTGTTGTATTTAACTTTTTATTCTTATTTAATTATTTCTTTAAACTTAATTGTTATTCTATTGTTCAAACACATTTATAATTGTATTCTTGTTTTTCACTATTTTTCTGTTGTAATATAATTTCCTTCGTGATTAATAAAATCCCGTCTTATCTTAATGACGTAGTATTTTGAATTAAGGACTTACTGCAGCATAATGACACCTTTTCAAAATAAGTATATTAAGTTGATTTTTTTGGTAGTTTTTCATAAGGACTTAAAGGGAAAAGTCTTCTTTCTAAGAAATGAATGAAAGTCACATTAATAATTAAGCACTCGTTCTGCCTCTGTTTCCGTTTGGCCTTTTTATTCATCAAAACAAAAGTTGACTGCGTGTCCACACACACACATACACACACACACACACACATACACACACACACACACCTCGGCTGCATCGTCACAGTATTTCTATTCAACGTTGGACCTTTTAGTCCACCTCTCTACATAGTGTGTACATCAGAAACAGGGCTGCAGGACCGACCGTTATAGTTGAAAACACAATGTCAACAAATAAGGTACAGAATTACAGAGTCACGTGAAGTTTGTTTACCAGCAGATACAGTGTTCAGTCTACAGTCTGTTCAGCTTCAGCCAGACACAAAGAGATAACTCTGAGACAAAACCACATTAAAAAGGAGACGAAGAAGAGTATGGCTGAAACATTGTGGATGGTGAACGCAACACTGCTGCTGGAGGCCGCTCAACCTCAAAGAACAACGACTACACGCAGCAGAGCTCACAGCCAACATGTAACTAGCTCTCGTTTACCCTAAAAAAATTAAAAAAAATAAAATGAAGGTTATGGACCTCCAAGTCCACCTCAAGCCCCCCAAAATCTGACCTCACCAACAGCCAGAGAGACCCACCCACTATCATCCCCATCGGCCAATCAGCAGGCTGAACAAGAATCCTGACTTGAATTTAAAATCCACAGAAAACGTACGACACAAAGAGGACACATCAAAGGGAACAAGACTCGTGGAGTTACTTCTCTTTTTATCAAACACCTTCAAGACTCACAAATCCAGCTTTTGTATTTTTATTTCTTTTTTTTTAAGCTCTCCAAAGCTGTACACTGATGCCACACAATGATTCTCGCTTGGTCACAGAAGTAGAAAATCAGGAGTTTGTAGTTTCTTCTGCATTATAAATAACGCTTAAAAGGATTTCAGGATGAACAAAAAAATAAAAAATAAAAAAAAGAACACATAATTCAGGATCTTTACAAACTTGATGATTATTCCTCGCGTGTTCTCACGACAGAAGGTTTTGTCCCGATGTTGACGTTTAGAGGAAAGGTCAGAGGTGATGATTACAGTCTAAACTACTGTGACTTGTAACTCTGTGGTCGTCAAATTGATGAAAACAAAACTAGTTAAAGATTTTCAGCTCTGGTTTTATTTTGGCGACACCTGGTGGTTTGTTTCTTCTGTGATTGGCCGACTCTGCGTGTTTGATATGTTGGGTTTATCGCTTTGCCTTCACTCAAGGTCCACTTACTAGCTTTTAACTGGAGCTTTCACCTGCATCTCAGTCTTCAGCAGATCAAAATTTGCTAAACTGACACTTCTGTCACGAATTATCTTTTGGCAAATTCCATCGCTGGATGAAGACCAAGAGATGCAGCTGAAAGCTTCGGGGGGGGGGGGGGGGGGGGG
>NW_022280135.1:800800-803933 GCF_004355925.1 Anarrhichthys ocellatus
GGGGGAACTAGCAAGTGACTCTTGAGTTAGGATTATTTCATCAAAGTTCTTTCAGGGAACAGTTGTTTGTCACGCTCAAGTGACGATTGTTACAATAAATGGTGCTAAACTCCCGACATGGGTTCATGTTGGAGTGTCTCTGATTGGTCGAGGTGTTCAGGTGGACAGGTGAGAGGGTTTTAAGCGCTTTTCTTTCTCCCTTTAGTGCCTTTTCTTTTCATGTGTGTTTGAAGAAAGAGGA
The DNA here is from genome assembly GCF_004355925.1 of Anarrhichthys ocellatus. Lineage (NCBI taxonomy): Eukaryota > Metazoa > Chordata > Actinopteri > Perciformes > Anarhichadidae > Anarrhichthys > Anarrhichthys ocellatus. The sequence continues at coordinate 801,042 of NW_022280135.1, forward strand.
GCTGGGTGTCCGTCCACCCGGGAGCAGCTGTTGAATTTGTTTGGACAAATAAAAATCATTTGACATTTACAGTCAAATCCAAAGATTCGTCTCCAACGATCTTATGTCCGGTGGTTCTGACCTCTGACCTTCCACCCCCCCCGCTGCCATCAGGACAACACAACAGTAGAAATATGGAGGAAACATGAGCGCTGTGTGTGGAGCCAACGGCTTTACAACAAAAACACAACTAAATTACGAGAAAACGAGACACGAAAAAGGTATCAGTGGCCATTTTTAAATATTAGCACAGTGGCTAATCACTAGCTAATTTGATAAATCTAGGAAGGCTGATGAGCCAACTATTAGCAGGTGAATTAGCGGCTTAGCAGGCTAATTAGCTAGTTGTTGGTAAGTGAATTACACTATTTTGTGGACTTGTTAGCAGCCCGTTGTTAACACTAATTAGTTTGTGTGACGATAGTTTTAAAGACTGTAGTACAAGTAGCCTGATTACTACCAAGTTGTTCATGAGCTAATTAGCATGCTAGGAGACTAATTAGCAACACTTTTGGGTGGGTTCACTCCCTGATCATTTGTAGGGTCATAAATCTCACAGAAGGCTAATAAATCAACTGTTAGCAGGTGAATATACATGTTGCTTACAAGCTAGTTGCAAACTAGACTGTTTGAAACGTTATTAGGCTAATTGGCAAGACTTTTGTTGGATAATTCAAACTACTTTTAGCCTAATTAGCACCCTGGTTGTGGGCTAGTCAGCAAGATGTTTGGGTTCCATGTCCTTGACCATTTGTAGGTTTATTCTGACAGTTGTTAGCCTAGTTAGCAGCCTGTTAGGCTAATTGGCAAGACTTTTGGTTGGATAATTCGCACAACTGTTAGCCCAATTAGCACATGGTCACGGGCAAATTAGGAGCATTTTGGTATGCTAATTGGCAAGACTTCTCTGAATGGTCACCCAAAACAGGAAGATGGCTACTTCAGATCAATGGCTAACTAGCGGGTGTCGAAGGCCAAATTTCCATCAGTCAGGAGACTTATAGCAAGTAGCTGAGAGCTAATTAGCAGGCTGTTAGTAGGGCGGCGCTCTGCTAGCTCAGGACGGCGCCGGGCGGTGATGGTAGTGGTGGTGCGGCAGACAGGACGCGTTGATCCCGTGACTTTCAGTCTGCTCAGGTGGAATGATGCAGGAAGTTTTAGTTCATCTCAATTAATCTCTTTTATGAACAAAAAAATCCTCTAAAAATTACACTAACTCAGTCCTGTTCATACTGGAATCATCATCATGAGCAGGCGTCCATATATGCTGGAGGTCTTGATTAGTCGGCTTCACTGCTTCCACGGGGTTCCATTTAGTCTTCAGTAGAAGAAGAGGAGGAGGAGGAGGAGGAGGAGGAGGGGGAGGAGATATTTTAGAGGAGGGGGGGAGGGAGTTGGGAGGAGGTCAGGGCTGTGGATTCTGAGGTATCAGTCCTTTCTGACCTTCCTGTCCCTGTTCCTGGGAGATCTCCGCAGAACGTCGTCCTCCAACTTCTACAGAGGAGAAAAGGAATTTTAAGGTTTAAATTTATCCCAAAACATTTACAGACAAACATTTCAGCTCCATCCGAGTTCTTGAACAGTAGAAAACAACAGCAGAGAAGATATTAACATTAAATGTCATTTAATCAAACAAGTGTCGGGGGGGGGGGAGGGTCTCCCTCAAATGTGACGCGTTACAGTTGTAAACTGCACGTTTTAAATGCCATCATGACCTCATCCCGTCAGCATGTGGTCAGTTTAATACTTAAATATCAACAGGGGACGTCGGCTGTGCGGGAAATGGCGGCTGAAAATCCGGTTAATCTAAAAAGTTGTGTTTGTATGTTGTGGAGCTAAAATCCAGTAGTTTTCACATGTCATGCATGTTAGTTCTGGTCTGTAAGCATCACCAAAAAGAGGGACGAAAACTCCAAACAAATGCACCTGAATGCATCATTACTTATATTAGTCTTTATATTGTCTCCTCACATCGTCAGACGTCTCCTTCTCTGCATCCTCTTCCTCGTTTTCTGCAGGACTTTCCTCTCCATCACTCTTCTGTTCTGCAGCTGAAAGAAGAAAAAGATTTAAAGTCAGTGAGACTGACGGTGACAGACAGGTGAGCTCAGTTTCCTCAAGTCTAGATGTTGTAGATACCTGGACTGCTCTTCTCTGCCTCTTCAGCCTCTTCAGCCTTCTCCTCAGCATCTTCAGCCTTCTCCTCCTCCTCTTCCTCCTCCTCCTCCTCCTCCTCGTCCTCCTTCACGTCGGGCTGAGCTTCGTCGGTCTTCTTGTACTCGGCTGCCGGCGTCTCTGAGCTCTTCTTCTGCAGAACAAAAACAGGTAAAACTCTTCAGTTCGACCTCACAGATTCAGAGCCTCTCAAACCGTTTCAGTGGAGAATCTTCACCTCAAAAATGAACCAAATGTTTTTGCTGCTTCTGCAAGTTTTCATCCATTTAATACTAAAACTGAACCAGATAACTATATCTGCATTCTCTCTCTTTCAGGCATCAAAAAGTGCAAAAGTCTACTTGGAGAAACTTGTTGAGAATCTACTCTGCTGCAGCAAATTAAGTAGATTAAGTAAAGTATCTCAAATTTAAGTGCAGTTCTTATTTAAAATGGTTGTTGGCCATTTGTGAGGATATTTCACGAGAACACAGACGTCTAAACTACAGAAACACAACTATCACACAAACACGTGAAGCTACTCTATCGGCAGCAGTCACCAGGTTTGGACGTCCGGCTTCGTTAAACTCTTCCTGTAAGCTGCTGAGACTCAACTGACCCTGATCTGATCCTGGAGACCTCTGTGGAACGAACACACACACACACACACACACACACACACACACACACACACACACA
>NW_022280135.1:803943-815638 GCF_004355925.1 Anarrhichthys ocellatus
CACACACACACACACACACACACACACACACACACACACACACACACGGCCGGAGGACGGTTCAGAGAACAATCCAGGTACATCAACGTGGCATGTCTGAACTTTAAGTCAGCTCGTCTCTGCATTTCCCTCGAGGTATAAAGACTCCTGTACCCAGCTAACAGTACAGTCAGAGAGAGTGTGTGTGTGTGTGTTACCTTGCCGGTGCAGCAGAAGACGATGATGAGGACGACCGGTAAAGCCACGGTGAGGACGTAGACGACCCAGAGCCACGGGCGCTCCTCTGCAGCGCTCATCATCTGAGTAGCCAAACCGGGCTGCAACAACACAAAGAAAAAAACATTAATACATGAATACATAAATACACACGGCCAACAGTTTTTAAATGTTGTCAGGGTTATCAATAATATGGTGACCAACACCTTTTAACTACCTCTTAACTACAAGAGACTGGACACTGAAGCCATTATCTATTCTCTCTTCAAAACCACCAGACCTCATTCACAAAGACACTGATTCAACCTCTCAGAACACCAGTTTCTAGTCTACTGCTGCCTCCATTAGTTAGTGTTATTGTGTGACTTTAAGAGTTTTAAAGAGTTAGTGTGTTATTGAGTGAATCTGAACTAACAGATGGAGGCAGCAGTAGAGCAGCAGCTCATGTGTTATTAGAAGTTCTATTAGTGTTTCAGTGAATGTAGTCTGGTGTCTTTGTAGCGAGAATAGATAACATAAGTCTGTGACAGCAAAGTAAAGAGGTGAAAGTATTGTAAATATAGTGTACACTTATACTGATGAAAAATGTATAATCATCACCACAACATTGAAAGTATACTCCACTTCCATACAGTAGTTGACTTGAAAGTAGATGCAAACACATATATCATAGATACACATTTAGATTATTTTCATGAGCTTATGATTGTGTTAATTACTTAGTCATACGTACATTTGCTTTAATCTGTTTTCTTATTTGTTTTTGTCATGATTTCATTTGATATTTTTCCTTTCATTCATAGCGTCATAAAAAAATGTCTAAACTAAATTACTTTTACTTACATTCTTCCATCTCTAATTTAGTTTGTATTTCTTCGTTTAAAGCTGTAATTTGTTATATTTTTAATGGCTGTATTTATATTTGACCCAACAAATGAATCAGCTCCAGTTCACCCACATCAGCGGCGCCCTCGGCAGCCTTCTTCAGTCCCCAGCCGTCAGCGGCCCAGCGCTCGGCGGTGCTGCGGTCGTCGGTGATGAAGAAGTTGTCGAAGAAGATTTCGGAGGTCATGGACCAGAGCTCCAGGCCCACGGCGCTGAACGGAGTCATCCTGAACGGCTGCAGGTCCTCGAAGAATGCCGGGTTGGGGACCTTCCTCGGCTTCCAGACGCCCTGAGGACAGAATAAAATTAACCCGATTAAGTCTCGCGTATTATGAAGTATGCGTACTGACCAGCCTTCTGTATGATGAAGTATGCGTACTGACCAGCCTTCTGTATGATAAAGTATGCGTACTGACCAGCCTTCTGTATGATAAAGTATGCGTACTGACCAGCCTTCTGTATGATAAAGTATGCGCACTGACCAGCCTTCTGTATGATAAAGTATGCGCACTGACCAGCCTTCTGTATGATAAAGTATGCGTACTGACCAGCCTTCTGTATGATAAAGTATGCATACTGACCAGCCTTCTTTATGATAAAGTATGCGTACTGACCAGCCTTCTTTATGATAAAGTATGCGTACTGACCAGCCTTCTGTGTGATAAAGTATAACAGAACATATTTATAAACGTGTTCTTTAACGCAAAAATCCGACACAAAAACACTAATTTTACCTTATAAATTAACCTGATTATCGCCCATCGGTCCAAACACAGCTGCACCTGAACGCCTCACTACAGGTTGCAAGGTTACAAACTCACCTGGTAGTTGGGGTTGTCGATCATGGGTGGCTTCCACTTGCCCTTGTGGTTGGGGTTGTCGATCATCGGCCGTTTCCAGGCACCGCAACCGGGGGCGGTCTCACAGGCGGGGTTTGGGACCTGAGGGGCCTCCCATTCGCCGTCCATGTCCTCGTCCCTGACAGATAGGAAGCACAGACAGGTGAGCATGGGGTCTAGAGTTCTACTTAAAATCAGCCAATCGGAGGTCGTCATGTCGCGACTCTCACCAGTCTTCAGGTTTGACAGCATCGGGGTCTCCGATGTACTCGGGCTCGTCATCCAGCCAGCCGTCAGGTTTCACTGCATCTTCATCTGGTATCTGAGCAGGAGCGTCCTCATCCCTGCAGACAAGACACACATAGGTACATGCAAGTATAAATAACTGCATACACAACCACACAGATTAGTCAGAGATTACAACAGCAATCCGGCAGATAATCTCAGCCTGCTATCAATAAAACATTTTGTAACCCTTTTAAACGAAATATCCTGTTTTCAAGTGTATACTGACCAGTCTCCTACATTGCGAAGCATGCGTACTGACCAGTCTCCTACATTGCGAAGCATGCGTACTGACCAGTCTCCTACATTGCGAAGCATGCGTACTGACCAGTCTTCGGGCTTGGTGGCGGCCGGGTCCTGGATCTTGGGTCTCTCGTCCCAGTCCTCTGGCTTCTGGTCGTCGGGGTCCTCGATCTCAGCGGCGGGGTTCACAGCGGGGGTCATGTCCGTCAGCAGGCTGCCGCTGTTCACCACCGTCTGATCCACCAGCACCTCAAAGGTGTTGTCAGGGTTCACCACTGGGGGGCGACAGGTGAGGAGTTACACACCTGAACGCTGATTAATGCGTGTACTACCCAGCGTGTACTACCCAGCGTGTACTACCCAGCGTGTACTACCCAGCGTGTACTACCCAGCGTGTACTACCCAGCGTGTACAGGTGTGTCTTACCCAGTGTGTACAGGTGAGTTTTCTTGTCGGTGTAGTACGTCCTCAGGTCGGAGTCAGGTTTCTTGGCGTGTTTCTCTTCGTACTCTCCAGTTTTGGGGTTTTTGTGTCTGAAGATGAAGTGCAGTTTGTATTCTTCTCCACATTTGTCGGGTCCGAACATGATGGTGTACGGAGTTTTATCCCCGAACAGGTCCTGAAGACACACAAGGGACACGTTTAGACTCTAAAGAATCTCTTATTCAACTCCAATATTAAAATCATGCAACAAGAAATACAAATATGTGTTAAAGTAGAGTAACAGCAGCCTGTAGAGGTGTGTGATAACATGAAGTAGAGTAACAGCAGCCTGTACAGGTGTGTGATAACATGAAGTAGAGTAACAGCAGCCTGTAGAGGTGTGTGATAACATGAAGTAGAGTAACAGCAGCCTGTACAGGTGTGTGATAACATGAAGTAGAGTAACAGCAGCCTGTAATGAGTCAAACTGACCAGGTTGAGGTCGGGAGTCTGACTCAGCAGCTTCACGTAGGCCCCGCCGCAGTCGATACCGGCCTGGAAGTTCACCTCGTACCTGAGAACACAAGACGGATGTGTTAAGAGATGAGAGCGATGAAGAACACCTGACAGGCGAGGGAAGTCGTGGAGAGCTTCGTCTTCTTCTTACTGGACGATGAGGGGTTTGGTGTCGAAGGTGAAAGGTCGCAGCAGCTGAGCGGAGATGGCGTGATGTTTGGCTCGAGTCTTCAGGACCAGACCTTTATCACCGGGGAGCTTACTGTCCTTCATGTCCTCCACGGCCCATTTACCTGGAGATTACATCATCACCACCATCGTCATCATCATGCAAACTAATCAAAAACTAGTTTGATGGTTGAAGTCATTTTTCCTCCAGTTTAACCGACTACAACAGTAAAATACTGTTTTTACATGAATAATACGATATATAACATAGTACACCAGTCACAGTTTGAATATTAAACTACATTTGACTGATTATACTGAAGGAATGTTTTACTGTAACACAGTATTTGTACAGTGTGGTATTAGTACTTTTACTTGTAACAGTATTTTTACTGCGGCCATTTGTACCTTGACTGAAGTAACGGAAGTGAATACTTCCTCCATCACTGCATGTACTTCATGTGAGGGCAATAACAGTATTTGTGTACTTACCGTCGTACTTTGCGATGTCTTCGTCAGTGTCGTCCTTCTTGGCGCTCGACAGCACCCACCTGAAACCACACAGGTGAGTTCAGTAACAAACACACCTGGTCAGAGACGACCAGCAGTTCTCACATCTCAAAGAAACACCCGAGAAAATAATATCTTTATTATTTTAAATAAAGATAAAACACTCACCCGTCTAATGTCCCTCGGTCAAAAGACTCAGCGATGAAATGTTCCCCCATCGGCTCTGGAGCCTTGTAGGTCACCTGAAGAAGAAGAGGATGAGGATGAGGATGAGGAAGAGGAAGAAAAGTGTTCATGGTGGAGCAACAAACAAAAGGCAAGATTTAAAAAATATATTTTGAGGTTTTTTTTCAAAACTATCAACAGAAGCTACTTGTTTTCTTTGTGATGCGAGTCTAGTGCACAACATCATCAGTACTCCATCAGTACCAGATCTTACCTTGGGTATAGGAGGAGTTTTGGGTGTGAGAGGAGCCTCCTCATCCTGAATGTCTCCCTCTAGCTCCTCCTCCTCCTCCTCCTCTCTTCCAGCTATACCCAGATCCAGATCGTCCTCCACGTCCAGCTCGTCCCCAAGAACGTCCTCCATCAGGTCCTCAGCCTGAGAAACAGGAGCCAGACTGAGGCAGAGGAGGCCAACGGCCAGAAGAAGAACCAACAACCCGACCTTCTGATCCATAGTCTGGAGGAGGAGGGGGGGGGGGGGTGAGCACATCTGTTTGTTTTAGCCTCATTTTGTGTTTGTGTTTCACAAACGTTCACATCTCTACAGACTTCTATATAAATAACTATTTCATCACAAACTGTGACAACACCCACGTCGTCCGGGTGACGGACTAGCACTCACGGGACACGCAACCTTAACGAGATTACACCCCCGAGGGATTACTGCAGCACCCCACAACACACACGGTCAATTTACTCTGCAGCACATTAACGCTGAGAGGCTGCAGGTCACACACTCACACAGTGTTTACAGGTAAATAACAGAGCTAACTCTATAAACTGAGCAGTTTATTTTCCCATCGTCATAAACAAATAAATCCATTATCTTTAAACATCAATTCAGTCATAACAGAACTCCACATAATTATTGTTACCGTCAACCAAGGGTCCATTTTTGGGAAATAACCATTTAAATGTTCCCAGGAAGGATATTATTTAATCTATTACCAACATTTTGTACATTGCTAAAACTAAGATGTTTGTTTTTACATTTATAGTTTCTACATTTCTTAAAATAGGCTCAGAATCAACTTGTAGTAAATCTTAATTAATATTTTTCACTTTAAGAAAAAGAAAACAGCAAAAACATCAAATATTTTATTTAATTCATTATTTTTCATCCAACTGAAATACAGGATGTGCACAAATCTACTTTACACAAAATATGTTTAAAGTTTAAAAGTGATTTGTGTTCGGGGGAACATGAAAATAATGACACGTTGTTTAAATCTATTAAATAAAAGACGTGTTATGAATATCAGCCCCTCTCTGAATAAGAAGTCAATAATCCTGCAGATCTCTTTGTGTGTTAACCTGCTGATAATCAGATTAGCCTGCAGCGGGATTAGCATGCCCGGCTAACAAGAGTGTGACAACCGGCACTGGCTGTTAGCTTAGCATTAAAGCCGTCTGGCCGGTGCTCATGTGGCGTCGAGGGACGCTGTCAGTTAAAAGCTTCAGTGAAAATATTACAAATGTAAAACTGCAACAGGTAAAATGTGAATCAATAAATTGATTACTCATTTCATGCTACGCATATTAATGCATATTTTAAGAACAAATTAAGTAAATTGTCCTCTAAAAACAGAATGAATTGCTTTTATTTCATTACAGACGTTATCTCTTTGTGTTTAGGACGGTTTGTTGAAAGACGTCACCTCAGCAGGCTTCTTTTATTTTTGTTATTGGTTCCTACTAAAGAAATAAATCCTCATAAATATATAGTTTAATTTAGGAATTGAAGGAAATCATTGTGATCAACGGGACTAATAATGTGATTGATTATCGTTAAATTAAACTTTGTATTTGAGGTCCAGATGATTCTACCAGGATGAATTATTGGGGACTACTTTCAGCAGCGGATGAATCCACTTGTTGGAGTTCTGTATGAGTGATTGAGTCAATACAGATGTGTTTTTACTTCATCATGTTTACAGTCACAGCCTTTGAGAAGCTCTCTGATTGGCCGATAGCCGTTGGTCTCCTCTCTGAAGGTCTGCTGCTCTGATTCAACGTCTGATAACAGAACTGGGTTTGGGTTTGATGGAGGAGACGCGGTGGTTTGGAGGACGACTAAAGTGTCCCAACAGGATGGACGGGTTACTATTTAAACAGAAAGCAGTGAATATAAACACTGACTAGCGTTTCTCAACTACTAATGTGTGACTCATCTGTTTCCATGTGAGACCAACAGATGATTTTAATAACTCCTTCTCTTCTTGAATATATATATATATATATATATATATATATATATATATATATATATAAATCCTTGGGCTGAACGGTGAAATTTGAGCAGTTTCTGACACCAACAATAACTGATGAATTATAAGAACAAACTATTTTTTATTTAAAATATTAACATTTTAAAAATGTGTCCTAAACAGTGAAAAAATAAACAGAAAAAAATTTAATAAACTTTCAAAGAAATCTATTATTACAGAAAGGAAACAGTTTCATGACTCAGCAGAAACAACTAATTAATTTACCAAGCTGATTTTTTAACAAATTATTATTATTTACTTCATTGACAAATATTCTCGGCATTTGTCATAAAATGCAGACTCAGCGACGTCACTGAACTTGTGGATTTATTTGGTGTCAGTGTAGCGACTGAAGTCTAAATAGCTTTACATTGGTTAGTCAGATTGTGGTCTATATCTTATTAAAACTAACCTTTAAATCAGTACATTTATGAGCATGTGAGCTTATAAACTTTAACAGTTTGTATTTGAAAAAATTCAACGTTAGAGCCGGTGCGACACACACACAGCAGGTTGAGCCGGATTCACCCGAGAGACCGGATCACCATGATGTCAATCACATCATGAGAGAATGTTTGTGAACACATGAATGTGTAGAATGGTTGTGAATCTAAAAGGGGTGGAGCTTTAACCAAAATAATTAACTACTGCTTCTCAAATGTGAGGATTTCTTACAACCGTTTCTTGTCCTTGAATCTCTGGCAATTACCTCAGAATGAATCCAAACAGGTTCGTTTTAAAAAGGACAAATTGTCCTCAGCACATCAGAGGATCACTGATGAAGACTTCAGACTACAAAGTAAATATTTATTAAATACATTAAAGTGTCTTCTACTTACTGTGTAGGAGCTTTATACATGTGTAAAATAATAACTACTTAAATACTAGAATTTAAACAAACACATCTACATAAATGTCCCTTGATAGCGTTTGAGTTGGAGCGTTTTTATTAATTTAAAAGAATCTTAAATTGATTGTACTTGTTTGTTTCAACAATGCTCTACATTGAATGCATGTTTACAATAAAACACTATTAAATGGTAAAAAATAAAGTAAAACAAAGCCATTAAAGGCTGTCCTGTTTCATCCAAAATAGCACATTTATAGACGTCTTGTGCATCATTTCATTAGATTTATTTCCTCCATTTTTAAAAGTGAATGATTAATCACCATGACTTATTGACAGGTTGAAAATAATCAATGGTTATCATATTATGTGTGTATATATATATATAGTACTGGTTTCCACAAAAAAATGCCTCACATATTTGATAGATTTAAAAATTTAAATCATTTTCGTTTCTGATTGACATTTAGCTGCAAGTTTGGTTCTGCGAGAGCGATGAAGCTAACAAGCTAACATGCTAACTGACCTCTTGACACTTCACTCACTCATTCGTTTTGACAGCTCGTCTTTTTTACACCGTTACCTTAAAATTATAACTGACATTTATGTTCCAGTACCGGCTTATTTAAATCGTTTCAGTGTCCTCAGAGGATCAACCTTTTCTCCGTTAGGCCAACGCAGCATGCTAAATAGCCTAGCTTAATTCACCTGTAGTTAGTTAGCTCCAGTTAGCCACTCTGATGCTAACGGCATGCTGGAGCCACGGAGCTTTTTGATTTTAACGGCTTTTAACGGACGGAATTTTAATAAGTACCGCACAGAGAGTATAAACAAACCGATGGTTTATCAGAAGACGCTACTCACGCGCTGTGTTTTCCCCGGGAATAAGTGCCGTTTATCGGCCTCTTTACTCACCTCCGTGCTCTCAGATGTAAACGACTGAGGAGCGTCACATGGGAGATTGGAGGAGCACAGGCCACCTCCCACCAACGACGCTGATTGGTCAGCGGGAGGGAATGTCTGACGTTTCCTGTCAACTGTCAACAGCTGATTGGTCGAAAGGGGGGGGGGGGAATCTCGGTCGGACAAGACAGTTAGCCCCGCCCCCCCCTCCCAGAGCTGAACCTCGTGGACAGCGCTGATTGGTCGAGCCCTCAGAGGAAGTGCGTGCTGATTGGCTGATGAAAAAGGACTGCGAGATGGTTTCATGAGGAAAATACCAGAATCTTTAGCGCATTTATTTTATCGTGAACATTTAGTTCCTTTTTGCACTCAAATGAAAGTTTATATATTATGTAAAACCAACCATAATATTATTAAAAACGAGGGTAAATATGTCATCCATTTTGAACATGATGAATATAACACATTGTTTGTTTAATTATTGTTTGTATGTGGTACATTTTACATATATAAATGCAAAATAACAAAAGTTACCCCCAATTACACTGGAGAGCCTCACCGTGACAACAGCTTACCTTAAAACCACACATTAGTACGTTTATTATTGTGTATTTCCTATAAATAGAGCCAGGCTAGCTGTTTCCCTCTGCTTACGGTCACTATGCTAAGCTAAGCTAATCTGAATCCTGCTTCCAGCTCTGTACTGAACACACATGACTTAAATCCATCTAATGAGCATTTTACCCCAAAAAATGTCCCATTAATTCTCTCAGCATGTCAGTGCAGAGCTGTTAGGATTCATGTGGCCCATGACGTCACCGGACCACATTTTTAACCAAGTAGCTGTTTCTATTTGGACATACAGTATGTTGATAATGTGTAACCACTGAGTAAACATGACTTTTATTGTGAAGTCCACATTTTAAATGAATTCATACCTCGCAGCTTCTCCTGAGATGAATCAACTTCGTCACAGCGGAGTGATGTTGGCATTTCAGCATTTTTGATGTACCTGATGACATTCACAGAAATATGCCCCCCCCTCTCATAACAAACCTACACCCCCAAAAATAGAAAGAAAATCATTTTAAATTTCTGTCTTTATTACAAGTCACAGATTGGATAGAAGTTTAGGATCATTTAAATAGTTTTATCTAAAGGATACAAAAGACAAACACAAGATTATAGCAATGCGTTCCAGTGCATCTTACAAAGAAGAGAAGAGACGACTCGGGATGTTTTCCTGAAGCTTGAAGAGACGCTCAGTTTCTCATATGAAGCCCAAAAATTGTGTTTTTGACAGAAGAGGTGATGTCCTGGAGGAGTTGGAAGAAATGTTTTCTTTAATCCAACACTAATAATAATCAATAACCGATAATGGATTTGTTCATTTGAAGGTGACTGAATATTATTTTGTCTGTTTTTAAATCGTGAAAGTCTCATAAAACCATCATTTAACTGGCTTTGTTGTAATTTGAGTTCTTTAGTTACTAGTTGAGTCTTGGTTTGATTTTATTCATGTTCTTGTTCATCGTCTGAACACTTGAGGACTCATCGTTTAGAATTCGATGGAAACATTTACATCATTGAGGGAACGAATAACTGAACCGAGGGAACAAACAAAGAGAAAATAATAATCCGAGGAAACAAAATCCAAAAGACGTCTTTACAGAGAAATACAAATGAAACTACACTGTTGTTTTACCAAAAGAGTCAAAAAAGAGACTGAAACTGTAAAGAAAGAAAAGACGTGAATCTCTCAAGACAGCAGAGGAAACTACAGTACTGTGGAGTACTTTACAGTTCCATAGAGTACATCAGAGTACTGTAGCATACTGTAGAGTACTGTAGAGTACATTAGAGTAATATATAGTACTGTAAAGTACTGCAGAGTATGTTAGAGTGCTGTAGTATATAATAGCACTGTAATGTACTGTAGAGTACCACAAAGTACATTAGAGTACTTTGAAGTACATTAAAGTACTGTGAAGTACATCAGAGTACTGTGAAGTATATCAAAGTACTGTGAAGTAGAACAGAGTACAGTAGAGTACTTTGAAGTACATTAAAGTGCTGTTTAGTAGAACAGAGTACTGTGAAGTAGAACAGAGTACAGTAGACTACTGCGAAGTACATCAGAGTACTGTGAAGTAGAACGTCTGTAACAAGGCTTCAGTTAACTTAAAATAAAACAACCTAAAAGACTTATTTGAAACAGTAAAACACCAGCCGTCGTCGTCAGTAGTTTCAAGGCCGAGGTTGCAGCAAAGGATTCTGGGTACTTTTGTCCGGGGTTCGCTGCTCTTCGTCTTCGTTAAGGCAAACCTCTGAACAGCAGCTACAGACACATCGACACACAGAGGGCATTCATATGGAAGTGTGTACATCTCTTTGCATATATGCACATACACGGTTACTGTGGGGGGGTGAGCGGGGGAGGAGGAGGGGGGGTGTTGGTAGAAAGGTCCGGACCAACCGTCTGCAGATAAGAAAGAGGCCTTTGAGTCTTTGAGTCTTTGAAGCAGCAGGTTTCAGAGGACGTGGTGATTACCAGTGTTTTCAACATCTACCTTCCTGTATGTACACATAAATACAAGATTCTCAACCAACAGCATTGTCCGAGTCCAGTTTTTAGTCTGTGATCCGCGTGCAGCGGAGAGGTCCGGCCAGACGGAGGCGCTGTGGCACCACCGGTGAGGATCTGGTGACCGAGAGCCTCAGAGAGCTTCACTCTGCTTTCTTTATGAAGATCTGAGTCAGGAGGGACCAGAGAAACCAGTATGAGACCAGGGTCAGCACACAGCAGGCAGGTAATGATCTAGTTTAGACCAGTATGAGGATGTAGAGCTCAACAGGTTTTAAAATACTTTAAATACAAAAGAAAAAAGGGAGCAAATAGAACTTTTAAAGATCCACAATCACATTGATACTTATTACAGATCATTGATGATCCATATTAAAGTGTTTTTTTCCTCATAAAAACACACAATGCAAATGATAATGAAATAATAGATTGTATTTTTATTGATTAAAATAAATCTCTTCATTATTATTGTTAAGAGACAACGATGCTTTATAATATTGAGTTTATAGCTCGTGTTAGGAAGTTAAACAGCTCATAATTCATCTCTAATATCTATTTTATATTCATGTGAAAACATCTCCTTCAAACTACTGGATTTATTAAAGTTTATCACCAAACCTACATTTTACAGTTTACATGTGAACACATCATGATAACGTTATAATGTACCTTCAGCCAGTACTCATGTTCACTGAGCAGAGCCTGAAGGCATCATGATGTAACTGAAGTGAACCTCAGTTGGTTAGCCGTTAGCGGTGCTGCTAACGTTACTAGCTCTCCTCCT
>NW_022280135.1:815648-820267 GCF_004355925.1 Anarrhichthys ocellatus
GTTAGCCGTTAGCGGTGCTGCTAACGTTACTAGCTCTCCTCCTGTTGCTTTAAACACTGATTGGTTGTTTACAATGAAACATGATCAGAGACTAGAAACACATGTTCTACTGAGTCAGTAAAACTTTATTTACACTGAGATGGTTAACGATAAACTTTATTTACACTGAGATGGTTAACGATTAAACTTTATTTACACTGTGATGGTTAACGATAGACTGAGTTATTAATCTGTGAGGGGGTCAGTACGGATCAACAACGGTCCGTTACACCACTTTTAAAAAGCCTCTCAGACTAAAGCGTTCTTTAAAGGGTTAACATGGACACAGTTTCTCCTCAAAGAAAGGTCAGGGGTCAGTCCTGCTCTTTGGTGAACTAATCCTTCACACCAGCACTAATTTGAGGGAAGTTTGCTTCCATTAAAACAAAAGATAATTAGACTCTTCCAGTTAATTTGGACTCTGAAGTTTTTTAGGATTACGTTGTTTAGCTGAATGTGCAGAGAAACCAGATGCTTAAGAGGTTGTTACCTCAACATCTGATCTTTCTAAAGAACCCTTTACACCTCATCACGGACCGCTGGAAGCATCTCCATAACCTCAGAAATATCTCATGCATCTCTTTCAAGTTCCATCAGGAAACCCCCTCAAGGACGCCTGGAATCCCATCAAACATTCATTTCCAGCACTACGAGAATCTTCTATAATACCCTCTGATTTTGAAGGATGCCTGGGACCACTGAAACCTCCTCAAGAATTCTTGTAACCCCCCCCCCAAAACCCCTTGAAATCTTAATACCCACTCCTAAAATGGCATTTCTAACAAGCCCTAGAGCCTGGTCTTTGAGACTTGAAGCCCTCTTTGAAGTCCCTGGGATCTTTTCAAGGACACCAGCACCCCATCATAAACAGCCTTTGGACAAATGATTCCTCTGAATGAACATTTGGAACACCCTAACAGCAAAACCTGCTAAAAGCACCTTAGCAACCCCCCCAAAACAACCCTCCGGTCCTCCTCATGAACTGAACACTTTGGATCTCGACATAGAAGTTGGAACATCCTTGATAGTCAAAGTAATCAGGATCTGAGGATCCTCGGTACTTGATTAAACACAATCACAGCCTCAGTACCTGTTTGAGCTCAATAACCTCCTCAGGGACCCCATCATGGATCCATGGAACATTAAGAAAGACAGTCCAAGAACCCCAACAGCATCCTCCAGTACTCAAACGCTATCAAGGCACATTGGAGGCCTATCAAGCACTTTTGTAACATACATAGATAACTTGTCAAAGTCCCTGGGACTTCTTCAAGGGCCTCTTGATCCACAGCATCACTGAAATCTACTGAAGTCTCTCAAAGATGCTTTGAACTGCATCCAAGACCCGTTCAAGAACCCAGAAAACCTTTTTGAAACTTGTGCAGCCTTTGTAGACCTCCTCCAGAACCCCTCAAACCACCTCTGGAACCTCCAAAACCCTCTTTGGAACACCTTTAAGATGTTGAATATCCTACTTAGAACCAAGTTGGGTCACACTGGTTTTAATCTGGTTCCAGTCCAGGCGGTCTCACCTCGCTGAGGATCACCCAGACCGGCGAGTCCGTCAACACTGAGAGTCGCATGGCCTCCAGGGGCCCGAAGGTGGGGTCCACCTCCCCCTCTGCGATCCCGTTCTTGAACGTTCCTAAAAGAGATGAAGATCAATGAGATCAATAAACCTGATGGACTAGAATCTGTGATGCTTTCTTGATCTTTGAGTACTTCACATAAGTACAGATTTGAGGTACTTTCTGTTCATGGCACTTTCTACTTCTGCCCCACTACATTTATCTGAAAGCCTGACTTACTTAACAAATTAAGATTTTTCCATTTAAAACATATTTATAAAACAGAATGTGTAGTTATAAATTAACCTCCCCAAAGGTTATCACAAGTAAAGCTGGAACCAGTAGTCCATTAATCCTTGAATCCTTGATCAATTAGTCCGTTCATGAATTAGTCCATTCATCAATTAGTCCATTCGTCAATTAGTCCATTCGTCAATTAGTCCATTCGTCAATTAGTCCATTCGTCAATTAGTCCATTGCCAGAACCTTTAAATATTTGGATGGTTGAAGCCATTGTTCCAGTAAAAACACTTGTTGCTTCCAGATGTAATTAAGATAATAAAGTAATAATAGTGTTAATGTATTAATAATAATGTAAGCAATGTTGATGCTTTTTGAGCAGATTAAAAAGGTTATTATGGGTAATTGAGGCCTTTACCATTTATCCATTAACTGATGTTTTTCTCCTCTTTGACTGTTTTTCTTTTGTTATCTTACATTCATTCGTTTTCCCGCCGGTGTTCAGTGTTATTCCAGCTCAGTGAAGGTTTTGGTGTGAATTCACTTCAACAGAGCAGTAATCCCTCTGAGGATTTACTTTCTGGGATTATCATGTCTGCAGTGATGCTTCAGGTACAAGTGTGTGACCGCAATCCCAACAAAGAGCAGTGTGTGTGTGTGTGTGCCTTATTGTTTATCACGGGGTATTATCTGATGCTATTGTGGGTATTATGGCTTATATTCAATATCCAGAGACATGTGTACAACTTTTCTCAGAAACAGAGATCACTCAGACACAGATGTTAAAATGTGTCTGTATTAGAGCATGAATGTGTGGACTAAATGAGTTTGGACCAAAGTGGTGGACCAATTTATAGCTTCTCTTACAGCCAATTAAAATAATATCTAACTGAGTAATTGATCAGGAGTCATTGAGTGGACTTTGTGTAAATCATTAATCCATTAATTACCCTGTAAAGCTGCAGAAATGCCTGGAAATTGGGGCGATTGTGGCTAAGTGGATAGCAGGGCCATCTTTCAATCAGAGGGTCGGCGGTTCGAACCCCGGCTCCACTAGTCGCATGTCGATGTGTCCTTGAGCAAGACACTTAACCCCAAAATTGCTCCCGTGGCTCTGTGCCTACGGTGTAGAAATGTGATAGACTCTGAATTGTAAGTCGCTTTGGATAAAAGCGTCTGCTAAAATGACTGTAATGTAAAAAATACCTCGGTAATTTAAGGGACAGAATAATGTGATCTGAGCGGTTTCTGTGCAGGACATCTGAAGGCAGGCAGCTGAAATTAATAGAGTGAAGGAGAGCCGGATGGATCGATCCACCGACTCATCTGAAAAATTGATGAGGGGAGATAAAGAGCTGCTGGTAATTTATGATGTCATTCCCTTCATACCTCTTGTTTCTTACAAACCTCATTTTCCTGAATTTCTCCAGGTGGATTCAAGTACTTTGGACTGAAAGGTCAGAAAATGCTTCATACGTTTACATTGTTCTGTTTAAACCGTAAAGTTATCCACATGTCTAATCCCAAAACCCACATTAAACTGGATTACTTCCTCTGAAAGGGTGATGTGCATGAAAATCAGAGAGATTTATATATATATATATATATATAGATATATATATAGATTTATATATATATATTGAGAGAGAGAGAGAGAGAGAGAGAGAGAGAGAGAGAGAGAGAGAGAGATATATAGTACATCTTACTTCATTCATTTTAATTTGTTTCTGAAAGATGATGAAGAAACATCTGTATTGAGAACACGCTTATGTACAACTAAGTAAGAGTTAAAGGAAAATAAGTGGAAACAATAGTTTGTATACGTGTCTGTCCAAAACTTCGTCATCATTTCATCCTGGAGACATTCGTGTGAAATTGTCATAAACTTATGAATTCTTGATTAATGGAAATGTTTGTATTGAGGTCACAGTGACCTTTGACCTTAAAGGGACATTTGTGCACAAAATTAAAAGCAAAAACTCATAAAACGCTAAAAGTCAGATATTACAGCTTTTGCAGGGGTCATTATTTGCATCTTTTTTGACTCACTTTCAGAGATGTGTAAAACTGTACGTCTATGAAAACTCTCAAAAACAAAGCAGCTTCATCTTTAAGCAAAATAATGTTACTAAAATATGCAAAAGGTGTTGAGAGATGTTTGTCCTCCACATCTTCTTCAGTGCAACTGTTGAATCTCAGTTTAGTGCTTCTGATTGAAAAGAGAACCAATGATTTCATTTAGTTATATTTGTATTAAAGTCCAGAACGCCTTCATTTATCTATTGAAACAATAAATCAGCTGAAATTGATTCAACTAATAATAAAAGGAATCATATATTCTGCTGAACCTTCACTGAAAGATCAAATTAGTCATTTATTTGTGTATTTTATGGATTTACTCTTAATTTGCTTTATTGATGTTTCTATTCATGATATATAAGCATTTCACTGTCGATATTCTTCATTCATATATACAGCGGTTGCAGAAGTATTCAGATAAAAAGTACTTCAGCACACGAAATCCTGCTTTCAAAACCTCACTGAAGTAAAAGTATGTCAGTATTATCAGAATGTAAGTATTATCAGAAGGTAAGTATTATCAGTACTTAAAAGAAGTACATATTGATAGATCAGAAAAATGTTTCACTACTACATCTGGATTAATATTACTGCTGCATTAATGTGTACGAGTTTACCCTTCATATCCTGTTGGCTCTCTGAGATGTAGTACAGTAAAAAGTACAACATCTACCTCTGAGATGTAGTACAGTA
>NW_022280135.1:820277-826054 GCF_004355925.1 Anarrhichthys ocellatus
AGATGTAGTACAGTATAAAGTACAATATGTACCTCTGAGATGTAGTAGATGCTGCTAAAACATCTTCTAGTGCTTCTGTTTTTATTGCCGTCATAAAATAAAATTTTTCCCAAAACAGTGAACTTTACATCATTGGCCACACTTGTAAATGTCCCACAAAACCCTTCAGAGTGTGTGTGTGTGTGTGTGTGTGTGTGTGTCCTCCTCTACTTCTATTTGTGAGAACCAATTAGATTTGACTCAAGTGTGATGACATGTTTTCTGTTCCTCTCTTCTTTAAAGGTTTGTTTGAAGTTCAAGACTTTGTTTAAAATGTAAAGTTTGAGGATGATATCATTAAGAGTCCTCACAAATGTAGAAACACAAGAATGAGTGTGTGTGTGTTCGTCCTCAATGCTGCAGGAAAACAAAGGAGAGGAATGTTGTCCTGAATAACTTTCCTCTCGTTAACTCATGGATCGTTAGGACACATTTCAAACCGTCACATGTTGAGATCTCACACCGGAGAACAGACTGTACGTCGTATTAATTCTGTTCTGTTCTAGTGAGAACACAAAAGCAAATCTATCTTGTTAGACATGTTGAATTGTGATTATTAGCATATTAATCCTGAAATAACGTAAATATGTGTTTTGTTGGGGCCACAGTAACCTTTGACCACCAAAATCGAATCAGTTCCTCCCAGAAGGAAACATCTGGTGGTACAAAGTGAAGCCAAAGCTTCATGTGTTAAAGCTGCATTCCCACTAGTGTCCACCAGGGGGCGACTCCTCTGGTTGTATAGAAGTCTATGAGAAAATGACTCTACTTCTCTCTTGATTTATTACCTGAGTAAACATTGTAAACATGAGTTTATGGTCTCAATCTCTAGTTTCAAGTCTTCTTCAATACAGCATGATGTTCATTTAGTACATTATGGTCCATTTAGAGTCAAACAGACCATAAAGCAGGGGATGCTTTAGGGCGGGGCTACACAGTGATTGACAGGTGACCAGAGACGTTGTCCGGTCTGGGAGTTGTCTGTGTTTTCATCTTACAACTTTAACCCTTTCAAATTCTGTTTTCACTTCATGAAAGTTCATTGTTACATTTTAGTTGCCTAAAATTTCAGCGTTTGATAACTCCGCCCTTGTGAGTCACTTCCGGTTCCAAAAAACCAAGATGGTGACGGCCAAGATGACAAACTCGAGGCTTCAAAACGGTACAAACGTACAAAGAAAAGTGGCACTTCAGCAGCTGCTGTGGGATTTGAACCCGCGGTGTCCACGTGTCTCATTAACTCACCTATTCTGATGAATCCGTCTTCTGTCCGATGGTACTTTGGTGTTTTCTCTCTCCCCTCCGTCAAGGCCTCTTTATCTGCCTGAATATTCTGGAAAAACACACAAACACATCCTCATATTCATGTCACCATTAATTATACATAAAGAGAACAGGAAATAATGTCCAATTAAAGGCTGTTTGTTCTGTACAAACATTATGTATTAAAGGCTGCTTTGTCAAAATTACATACTCAAATATTTTGTGGCTTGCAGGTATGGTGAAAATGTGAAAAGGTCTGTCCAACAGTATTACAAGAGTATACACATTCATGGATGAATAATGGATTATGGATGGGTGATGGATGGATGGATGTTTAGATGAATTGATATTTTTCGTCTCCTTTTCTTCCTCCCTCTCTTCTCTGCTAAGGTTGATCTCAGTAAATCTCCCTCCGTCCTGCTTTGACATTTAGTCTTAATCAGCCTTCGTCTCACAGTCGACCACAGAGGAGGAAGACGCCATGATCCACCACACTGAGCCTGATCTCAATAATATGAGATACAGACCCAACATCCAGTACGTCTCTTAGTGAAGTGAACCGGTTCAGTAACTGGATTCAAAGACTCACGTCGAATGGCAGAACCTCCACTGATGTGTTGAAGAGTTTGTCGCCCGGATGTTCAATGTTCCCGCTTCGAAAGAAATACCTAAGAGAAGAAGAAGGACAAAGACAGGGAAGGTGAGTTTAAAATGTTATATATGCTGTATATAGTACCTTACTGTGATTGTATATATGACCCCCAAGTGCCCTGTAGTACCCTATACTGTTCTTACGTCTTTGGACTCAATTCACACCATGTAACCTCTGGTACCCTCTGATACCCCTGAGACTGGAGAACCCACTAGCATCCCCTAGTACTCTGTAGTAACCTGGTATCTTACCCTCATGCCTCTTGTACCTCCAAGGTAACCTCTAGTACCCTTTGATACCTCTGAGACAATGTAAACCACTAGTACCCCCTAGTACTCTGTAATACCCTGGTATCCTACCTTCATGCCTCATGCCTCTTGCACCTCCTAGGTTGCCTCTAGTACCGGCTGACACCCCTGTGACCATATAACCCACTAGGATTATCTAGTACTCTGTAATACCCTGGTATCCTACCCTCACTTGCAACTCCTAGGTAATCTTTGGTACCCTCTGATATCCCTGAGACTGTGTAAACCCCTAATACCACCACAGTCCATTGTATGGCCCTGGTTCCCCTGGTTCCTCTCACAACCCGTAACTCCTTGTTGCCTTACACCCTAGACCCCTGGTGTACCCTCCAAGTACCCTACAGTACCCGGAATGCTCTGATATCTGCTTGTACCCATTCTATCTTATAATACCCACGAATAAAAATGGCTTCTGGTGAATTAGTATCCTCTTGTGACCTGTTTTGCCCCGGCCTCTTCTGGTGCCCCTCATATCGTGTAACTTCTAGTACACCTTGCTGCCCCCGATACCATACAACAACCTAGTACCTCCTTATTACCCTGTAATGTCCTCGTACCTTCTGGTACCCCTCACAACTCTTGCACTGCCAAGGTAACCTTTAGTGCCTTCTGATACCCCTGAGACAGTGTAATCCCCTAGGGGTACCCCCAATAACCTGTAATGTCCTAGTATCATCTGGTACCCCTCACAACTCTAGTACCCGCTGAGGCATTGTAAACCCTTGGGCCCCTTGCTGCCCTTAAATCCATTTACCCAGTAGTACACCCTCATAACCTGGTATCCTCTGGAACCTCTCATATCATCTAACCTCTAGAAATCTGTGGTACCCCCAATAATGTAATGTCCTGGTATTATCTGGCACCCCTCACAACCTTAAGACCTTATACCATATAGCTCCCTGGTACCCACCTCTCGATGCGGACAGGTGTGAAGAATCGTATCCGTATGAAATCCCCCAATACAGGCGTGAAGGCCCAGAAGAAGTCCTCCCCCAGGTAGGCTTTCTCCAGGGTGAAGTGCTGGTAGGTCTTCAGGCTGGTCGTCACCTCCGCCAGCGGGTTGGCGTGACCCTTATGGAGGGTCTGTTTCCCAAAGTCCTTATCCTGGAACAAATCGTAGTTTTGTTGAGTTTAAATGTTATTAAACTAGTGAATTTATGCAGTTGCATATGTTTTTAATGTGGATAAGTAGATTTAGATATCAGGGAGTTATGTTCTACTGTATGTTTGTGTTGCCTCTCTGTATTTTCGGAGAGATGAAGATGACAGCATTGTGCACTGACCACAAAATAATACGAACAGTTAGTCATCCTGGACTAGCCTTTTACACAGACTGGTATCATTGCCAGCCTTGCTAGCTGCTGATGACTAATCCAGTTTCAGTTCAGTGCACAGACACTAAAGATACAAGAGAGCAGAAGAAGCATGACTGAGAGTGTTATTTTCATGCACTTTAAGAGCCACTTTGTCCCCGAGTGACCAAATACTGACCTTCAAAATCATTTTCCGGTGATTTATCCAGGTGAATGTCACTGTTTTAAGCCTTGACTTAACATTTCACTTGTTTATCCTGTTTTTGGGAATCACTCAAGCAATTGAGATCGTCCTCACGAGACAACAATGAGAGTGATTACTGCTCACTGTAAGAAACAACGGTGGAAGTAGTGAGACGTTGTTATTCTGCGTGACTTTTCCAGAGATGTTTCTCACATTTGAACAAATCTCTTGTCTTAACTCTCCACAGACGAATAAACCCCACTTCCACTTTAATTCTTCCAATTTAACTTTTGAAACTCAGGGTTGATTTTCTCACTAAAACCACGGTGAGCGTTTCAGGCTGGAGGGTAATAGTTTTGTTTAGCCTCCATCTGTACACGGCTCCACGCCGGCCTGGCCTCCGTGGTTCAATCTCCACATCAAGGAGGCTGCTGGTCCGGGGACGGCCGGATCAATATCCAATCGATCTGACCAGATTGCGGCAGCAGTCGGCGTGGCTAATATCCATCGCTCTTAACACAGTAATCATGAGGCGAGGCCGAGACGTTCCTGCTGCCACCGCTGTGACATACTGCAGTTTGTGTTTGAGACTGCAGATGCTTTCAATCTCTCCAGAGACTGAACTTCTACTGAACCTCTGTTTCAAACTCACTAAACTTTACTCATGACAGCTGACCAGTGCAACCAGTCTTTGATCTTCAGCTACAGCTGAAATATATATTGTACAGTTTCATTTCACCGGCCCAGGAATCCGAGAGAGAATACCTTCACATTGGACGATTCTGCTCAGCTCAGATCTGCATCCAGTGCCAACGTTCAGTACCGATATGTGAAATATCGTGTCCCGTTTGTACAGAAGTGAAAAGTAAAAGGTTGGAGGTCGAAGTAGTGCACGACTGTGAAATGAGTTATTCTGCCAGAAACATCAATCCCTTCCAAACCTTGACACGGGCTTTATTTGCATGATGCTATCCATCCCCCAGAATGAGCTGGAACATGTTGCAAGGAGAGGGAAGTCTGGGTCAGCCTGCTGCCACCGCGACCCGACCCCGGATATCCATAACCTCCACCGTGGTTTATTCTTTCTTCCATTTACTTACGTCTAAAAAAAAAGCTGACCCCCCCCCACTATTTGCTGACATCATCACCCTAAAGTAAATTATAAATCCGTGAACAAAATCCTCAGTTTGAATAATGTGCATCAGCGTATTGAACGAGAGAGACTTTTTTGTTTATTAAATACACTTTCTTTAATGGATAAAACCGTTAACATAAACGCTCTGGAGTTATTGTAAATGTTTTGATCAGAGAAGTCCGTAACAATCCAACACTGGAGTCTAAATAAGTATAATACTAATAATATTATGTAACTATAGAACTTTGATATAATTGTGCAGAACTACCAGGTTCAAGCATAATGTGGCCGACTAAGCCTTCAGGACAAAATAAAAATACATCTTTTTAAAATGATTTATTTACAGACATTTGTATAAATGATCCAGTAAGTGTGTGTTGTTATGATTTTAGTTACACAAGTGCAGATCTAAATTTGACCCCAGAGCAGATAAATCCTGGTTGGGAACTACGGCTGTGAGGCACATATAAATATAAAGAAAGTTAATATTTCTAAAAACATTACCACTGAACATAATCCAAGGTTGTGCACGTCACAGAATAATGAATTCTAATAATTCTAACAGTTTAACCTCTGTATGGTTTAATTTATACTTCAGAGAGTGTAATGTTTGGCCTTTTTAAACAACAACACATTTAGAGATGTTTGCTCTTGGGAATGAAATTATTTGCCAAATTTAAATGTGATAGTAATTCCATTGAAAATGTAAATTAGTGAATGTATTTAAGTAGAGAAATCCAAAACATTTTAAACTAAATGTGCCTTTAAATAAAACATGAAAAGTGACGAAAGCATCTACATTTGAATCTGCTGCTGGCATCACCCTGTTGAAGGCTACACACACACACACACACACACACACACACACACACACACACACACA
>NW_022280135.1:846112-846673 GCF_004355925.1 Anarrhichthys ocellatus
GGTGGACACTAGAGAGAATGCAGCTTTAACACATGAAGCTTTGACTGCCCTCGTCTTGTTTAGTAAAAACAAACTGAAGAGGAAACAACACTCACATGTTTTAACCAAAGACGTATTTGTTGCTTCAACTGACAACAACAACAACAACAACAAGTTTCACTCGGACAGAGGAGGTTAAATAAAAGTGATCGATAATAAGCTATGACAGATTCCTCCATTTTGGATTCTCCGTCCCCTACATTTAGTCATTTATCCTCCCCTCCATTAACTTTCTGTATCCTTCATCCTCCTCCTCCTCCTCCTCCTCTCTGTCTTCACTTCTCCTCTACCTTCCTTCAGTCCTTCCCTCCCTTTAAATTCCCTCCTCGTCTGCCTTCCTTTCTCTCACCTCCTCCGCTCCGTCTCCCCTGTGTTACCACGGTAACAGGGCCAAAGGGGGCGGAGCGATGGTGTATTAACTAAGATGATGTCACCTCGGTCTGCACACTGTTTTTGTTAAGGAAGGACTCTGTCAAGGAGACAAGCGGACCAATTTAAGGGTGTGTGTGTGTGTGTGTGTGT
>NW_022280135.1:846773-851108 GCF_004355925.1 Anarrhichthys ocellatus
GTTTAACAGCTCCCCAGGCGTCTGTCAGCCTGTCATGGCTATTTCATGAGGCTCTGAACCATACTGAGCTAGCTAACACCACACACACACCTCTCTGATTACTGGAGCTGATAAATCTCACACGCAGGTAAAACAGTGAGTGACTGTGTGTGTGTGAGAGTGTGTGTGTGTGAGAGTGTGTGTGTGTGTGAGAGTGAGAGAGAGAGCGCTTTAGTTATGATAAACTGCAGTTACTTAAAGTTAGAGTCAGTTTTTCAGGTTTAAGTAAAACTCAACAAACTCTGAAACTTATAAACTGACTTTGAGTGAAACAACTTGTTTGTTAATTATTGTTTCATTCAAACATCAAGAGAGGTTGAAGCAGAAAGGACTACCAGCCGGGCAACATGAGCACATGAGGTCCGCAAGGGCCCCATGATCCGCAAGGGCCCCATGATCCGCAAGGGCCCCATGATCCGCAAGGGCCCCATGATCCGCAAAGACTCTGTGGTCCCAAAAGGCCCCGAGGTCTCCACAGTCTCCACTGAATCCGTTAGGGAGACACTAAGGTGGGTTTCCCCATCTTGTAGCCTTGTCTTGTAGAACTTGTCCCTTGTGTCGAAGTCTAATTTACACATTGATGAAGACCATGAGGTGCGGTTGAAAGCCCCTCAGGAAGCGACCACGAGTGGAAACACACCAATTAAAACTCACTCTAATAGTTTTCTTCCTCAGTTCTTATAGTTTCACTTGAAACCCGTCTACTTATGAAGGGTTTCTCTGTTAACCAGCTTTAATGAGCTCTGCTCATAAATCTAATGAGCTCCTGCTGCGTTACAACCTGCTTCATGTTGGGAAAGCATTCAAACAGATTTATGAAAGTAGATCAAAATAGAAATAAAGATGAATGAATGCGTTACAACCTGCTTCATGTTGGGAAAGCATTCAAACAGATTTATGAAAGTAGATCAAAATAGAAATAAAGATGAATGAATGATTTAAAGCTGCTCAGTGATGTTCTTCGTACTTTACAAACAGCTGCTGAGGGGAAGAAATAACACTGATGATCCACTTCTTTTGTTATTAAAAACAGACTTTTATGGTGAAAGAGGAGTTTCCTGTCCTGAAGCCACACACACACACACACACACACACACACACACACTAACCTGACTCTCTCCTTTGGGTCTCCGAAGGACTCCCGGAGTCGAGAGAAGTCGGGGTAGAAGTGGACAGACGGAGAGACGACCTCCAGAAGACCCGACTGAATCTCTGCTGGAAAACTGAGACACAAAGAAGAAGAAGTTACTGTCACGGCTCCGCTGTGACTCCAGCTCGTTCTTGGTGTCTCCCCTCTGTTCTCTGTGTGTGTGTGTGTGTGTGTGTGGGGCATGGGCGCGGCTTCCATCACCCGGCACCTGGGCTCATCTCCGCACCTGCCGGCAATCAGACCTTCAATCACATGCAGCTCAAGTACCCCGGCTTCCTTCACTCTCATCGGCAGATTGTTTCGTCAGCTCAGTGGTAGCTACGACCTCGGCCCGCTGAGTTTTTCCTCTACTGAGAGTTTGTTGAACTTCGCTTATCTGAGATTACGACTAACTTGTCTTTTCCTTGTGCATCAAGATCCCGGTGCCCACGCCGCCTCACCTTCCTACCTGCGTTCTCCGCCGGCTCTACGAACAACTCAATAAAACCTATTTCCTTCATACGCTGCCGTCTCGGTGTCTGCTTATGGGTCCGGGATAACCAACCGTAACAGTTACTTTATTATTCTTTTATTTTGTAATAGTACATCATATTGTCAAATGTGACACAATGTGCTTGATGTCAGGACAATAAAGTTAATTGAAACTGAGACAAACAATGTAAAACACAACATGAACTTCACTGTAAACAGAGAGAGAAGAAGAAGGAGAGAGGAGGATGTAGAGAAGAAGAGTGTTAACAGCAAAAGAGAGAGGGAAGGGAAGGAAGAAGAGAAGGAAAGGAGAAGTAGGTAGATAGGAAAGAAAAGGGGATGGAAGGAAAGATGTAGGTTAGAGAAAGATCTGTAAATGAAACGTAAACGAAGGGAAGAAAAGAAAGAAAGAAAGGGTAAGAGAAGGAAACAAGGATGGGAAATAATAGGAAAGAGGAGGAGGAGGCAGTAGAGGATGGAGTTAGGATGTAGTGAAGGAAAGATGGAAGAAGAAGGAGGTGGGGAAGGAAAAAAAAAAAAATCACACTTGATCTTTGTGCAGCTGGAACTGTTCGTCCAGCAGGCTGAGTGTGTGTGTGTGTGTGAGTGTGTGAGTGTGTGTGAGTGTGTGAGTGTGTATGTGTGTGAGTGTGTGAGTGTGTATGTGTGTGTGTGTGAGTGTGTATATGTGTGAGTGTGTGAGTGTGTATGTGTGTGTGTGTGAGATACATTAATCATGCTCTAACATGCTGCACTTTGACTGCATGCCATGAACAATGGCTCACACAGCTGTTCACGCATAGCAGCGATCAAAGGCTACCGTGTACACGCACACACACACACACACACAGGAGGTGGAGAGTCTCCTCCAGGGCCTGTTGCCGTAGAAACGGCATCCCATCATGCAGGTGGACAACTTACAGGCGCTTCAGGTTGTCTGCTACACTGCTGGCGTACTGCTGGTCGGCCTGAAGACACAAAACACAAAGACAACTGCTTTAGGTTCTTTATATTTAACATGAACACAGACGTCGCCTTCAGGACCTGGAGGTGCTTCGGTTTGGTGGCCACACTCGGTACTGCAGGTCATGTGATTAACCTTTATAGCCCTAGCCCTATTTTTAGGCCTCTGCTCGAAAATTGCATACCCATACTTAAAAGACTGTAAATCTGAAACTACAAGGTCTATTTTAATAATTTCGATGGTTTAATACAGGTAAAACTTGTGAGAGACTTGTTCAGATGTGTAAAGATGTGTATATGTTACTGGTTAATAGTGAATGAAGATGCACACAGCTCAAATTGAAAAGTTTCAGGTTCGCCTGAAAAAAAGCACTTTTATTGAAAATATTTATTTTAAATAATGCAGATTGAAGCCTAAAAATACAGTCATAGCACAACAGGTTTGTGGTCTCCACAAGCACATTTTACTTAGATTGAGTGAAGCAGGCCAGCATAAATGAGGTCTGAGTACAGAGTCAAGAGTCAAGCCGAATTCTCATTTTAGGAACCGGCTTTTGCGCTGCTCTATTCAAATTGTATATACTATATAACTACGTATTAACTATATATTCACTTGCTTTATCACTAAGAGTGTTCAATACATCGTAATAAAGCAGTTTGGCATCATTTTCAGCCATGTTCAGCTCTCATGTCTCTCCTCCATAAAAAAATCTCCTCTCAGTCAGTGTCTATCTCGGCCTTTGTAAGGCCTGTGATTGGCGGATTTCATCATGTGACACCTTGTTGAAAACTGCTGGCCATTTCCTCATAGAAGGTGCCAGCACGTTCATTTCAATGCAGAGAGAGAGAGTGGGGAGAGGGTCTATTTTCGCTGCATCGGATTTCAATGGATTACCTGCGTTTTTCGGCACGAAAATCAGCCAAAAGGTATGCTGACTTTCAATTTTGTTTCTGGAGAGCAGTGTGTTTGTTGGCTTTGTTCATGTAACTTTTGAATGGTTTGACGGAGGTGAATTTGGAGACGTTGTGTCAACGCCGTATCGAGCTCTTGTGCGGAATCATCCATCCGCCATGATCGCTGCCGGCTTTGTGATGAAAGATGAAAATCGGGTGCACAGTTCGCCGATTTTTTGGAGAAAAATCCGTGATTTTGTGATAAATCTTCTAGTTTATTGAATTAGTTTGTGTATAACTGTGTATAATTGTGTAAAATGGCTGGTATGATGATTTTGCCGAGACTTTTTTTGTTAATTCGGTATTTAATATGTCTGGAGCATTTTTGATATTTCTTGATGAAAAGTCCATTCGGAACCACGGTACCACCCGAAACGGTCTCGCTCGAACCCCAAATGGGGCTTCAAAACAAACTTCTGTCTTCAGAGGAAACAACTTAGCTAGGTTAAGAAAAGTCCGTGAAATAGTTATGTTCAGGAAAAGATTGTATAATACTTTGTTCATTGAGATGGTTGTTTGGGTTAAAATAACGACAGAAGTGGCGTTACTTAAGTACATCAGTGAACGCTGACTTCTTGTTTCACACACGGCACAAACAGTGATCTCCTGGCTGAAAGGTTTTTACTGTCTTTAAACTTCCTGGTTCATGATGACATGGATTACTTAAAAAACCTATGGCGTTCATTACCGTCAGTGTGTTGAAGCCACAAAACACACACACACACACACACACACACACACACACACACACACACACA
>NW_022280135.1:851118-854545 GCF_004355925.1 Anarrhichthys ocellatus
CACACACACACACACACACACACACACACACACACACACACACACACGTGGTGGACTGAGATCATGTGAATGTTTCTCTTCTCACTGGAACATCAACAACAACTTGAGCAATCGATGACATCAGAGTTAAGCCTCCCTCTCGGCCAATCATCTGGCTCTGCAGGTCGCTGCACACACACGCACGCACGCACACACACACTCTCACACACTCTCACACACTCTCACAGCTGAGGAGCGTTAGTTTCTGCAGGGAGTTGGTGTGTGTGGTTTGTTTTGGCGTCCTGGAGGTGCCAGCTGGGTGGAGCTTAGCACTGAGCTCGGTGTTAACGAGGAGCAGACTGCTCCCTGGTGACACTTCTCACTTTGTACCGTCAGTATTTACTGAGAGCTCTCTCTCTCTCTCTCTCTCTCTCTCTCTCTCTCTCTCTCTCTCTCTCTCTCTCTCTCTCTCTCTCGTTTCTCTTCTCTCTCTCGTTTCTCTTCTCTCTCTCTCTCGTTTCCCTTCTCTCTCTCGTTTCTCTTCTCTCTCTCTCTCGTTTCCCTTCTCTCTCTCGTTTCTCTTCTCTCTCGTTTCTCTTCTCTCTCGTTTCTCGTCTCTCTCTTGTTTCTCGTCTCTCTCTTCTCTTCTCTCTTGTTTCTCGTCTCTCTCTTGTTTCTCTCTCTTGTCTCTCTTCTCTCTCTTCTCGTCTCTCTCTTCTCTTCTCTCTCTTCTTTCTCTTCTCTCTCTTGTTTCTCTTCTCTTCTTTCTCTAGTTTCTCTTCTCTCTCTTGTTTCTCTCTCTTGTTTCTCTTCTCTCTCTTCTCGTCTCTCTCTGCTCTTCTCTCTCTTGTTTCTCTTCTCTTCTCTCTCTTGTTTCTCTTCTCTCTCTTCTCGTCTCTCTCTGCTCTTCTCTCTCTTGTTTCTGATGTGTTTGACCGTTCTGACATTAAATCTTTGACATAATTCTTCATGAATCTAGTGAAGTGAAGATAACAATGGAAATACTTTTGATTTCATATTTTACAGGATTAATCAAACAGGGACATGAATACAGTTTGTCCAATTTGACCAGAACATCTTTGCTTAAACTAAAACACTTTTCTTAAATGATTAATAAAGGAGGAAAATCAGTGGTGGGAAGTAACTAAGTACATATACTCAAGTACTGAACTTGCATTTTACTTGAGTACTTCCATTTTCTGCCAGATAATACTTCTACTTTACTACAATATTATCAAATATTAAACTTTTCACTGGATGACATTTATCTGATAACTTAACTAATTCAGAATATGAAAACATAACATTATCAACTAATAAATAACAATAATTATTATTATAGATTAAACTACCAGCAGTATAGAAAGTCATTAAAATGAGCTCATTAAAGTTATGAACACATTAATGTATCAATAATTACAGTACATGATGTAACATATAATATTCTGCATACATAAGTATATTTTGATGCTAATACGTTTGTTCTTTTACTTCAGAATGATTTTGAATTCAGGACTTTAACAGAGTATTTCTACACTGTGGTATAAGTACTTTTACTAGAAGTAAAATATCTTAAAAGTACAAAATGAGGATAAAAATAAACAGTTGTGTCATTGCTGGGAATAATAAAATCATCTGTCAGTCAATTCCAAACGATTCTATCCATCAATATTATTCTTAAAAGCATTAAAACAAACAAATTGAAAACATAAACGTCCGTTTCCAACATTTTACACCGGGAAAAGTGCAGACTAAGCAAATACACATTATTATTGTAAACGTATTCTGCGTGTATTTATACCAGTATTTACGGAGTAGTATTCCGTGTATCACAGCAGAGTTTAGAGCGAGTCGGCCTCGACATATATTGTGTTTCTCATGTTCGGTTGAGTGTGCAGATCATTTGGTTTGTCGGCTTCTGTTTAATGCAACACGGTGACGTCAGTGAGCGTTTAGAGGAAATACAGTTTTACTGTAACAAGCAGCAGGGAGGCATTTCATCATCGTGAGCTGTGGAGACTTCACGGGACATTTATTCACTTTTCATTTCCTTTACTCCCTGATTTTCAGTTTCCTTCCTCCTGTCTCCATTTGTCATGTTGATTTCTTTCTCCTTCTTCTTGTTCCTCCAGGCTGCATATAGTATTTTAAATCCTCGTTTTTTAAATCTTTTATCAGACACAGTTTTCAATTCCCTCCCTTTATTCTTATTTCCTGATGTCTTCAGACTGAACTCCTCTCGTGTCGGACGTTCAGGTTTCGGATGGTTTTGGAACAATGAACTCGTCTCGGCGGGTTTTGTTCCTGCAGACGAACAACGAGCGACGAGAGCACTCAGAGCGTTGAAAGTGGAGAGACGTGTTCACCATGAATTTTACATGAGTGAAGCGTGTTGCAATGAGGAGAAGAAGGGAACATGCGATGAAACTCAACGGGGGAGAACAAATCCACCGAGGCCCCCCGCAGAGCCACAACACATGAACAGGTCTGAGATCAGAGCTGCTCCTCCGCGAACCTGAACATCTGTTATGTCTCTGAAAATAAGTGGACGTAGTCATCGTGACGTCGCTCATTGGTTTGTGGACGTTTTCAACACTGGAGTTCTCCAATTTTGCCGTCACCATGTTGGTTTTTTGTGCAACCAGTGAACAGGAAGTGACCATATCTGGACTAAGGAGGAGTGACGTAGAGACGCCGTATACGTCTCTGGTAGAGACCTGTCAATCACCGTGTAGCCCCGCCCTAAAGCATCCCCTGCTTTATGGTCTGTTTGACTCTAAATGGACCATAATGTACTAAATGAACATCATGCTGTGTTGAAGAAGACTTGAAACTAGAGATTGAGACCATAAACTCATGTTTACAATGTTTACTGAGGTAATAAATCAAGAGAGAAGTAGAGTCATTTTCTCATAGACTTCTATACAACCAGAGGAGAAGGACAACAAAGAACACTGAGACATTTAATAAATAAAGGTTCAGAGGTTAAACTAACAACGATGGATGAGAAGCTGCAGCGCTGAATATAAGAACGGCTCAAAGTGTGTGACCTTCATCTCTGTTACTGCAAACACACACACACACACACACACACACACACTGATGTAAATGAGAGCATGAAAACTCGTCACACTGATGTGATTTCACAGTTTAAATGATCCAATGCACACACGCACACGCACACGCACACCCACGCACCCGCACACCCACACACCCACACACACACACACACACACACACTCCATCATTGTTTTACTTCCCTGCAGCGGTTTACGGTTAGCATTAGCACAGACACTAAACACTGACATTATCACTCTGTGTGTGTTGGGGTTCATTAGCTAAACCACTGACCTTTAGAAAGCATGCATCAACACACACGCTCACATTGATGACCAATTATCCACACACACACACACACACACACACACACACACACACACACACACAC
>NW_022280135.1:854555-861566 GCF_004355925.1 Anarrhichthys ocellatus
ACACACACACACACACACACACACACACACACACACACACACACACAGACTCACAGACTCACTGACCTCTGCGATGAAGACGACGATGACGCAGTCCTCTTTCTCGGTGGGACTGAGCTCTGACATCAGAGAGTTGAGTGTGTCGGTCAGGTACGAGTGGACCTCCCTCTTCACACTGGGAACCCCCATCACTATGGAGACTACACACACACACACACACACACACACACACACACACACACACACACACACACGACTATCTTATATTCTGTTGTGTTTGTTCTCTCTGGTTTTATCTGTATTATGCCCTCTGTGTAAAGCAGGCCTGTCAGGAAATGGTTTACTAAGCAGAAAAAAATGTTTCATAAATAAATTAGACTTGACACACACACGCACGCACACACACACACACACACACACACACACACACACACACACACACACGCACACACACAGTGACCTTGGTCCAGTCTGGCTGGTTGTAGCTGTTTGTTTAACTCTCCAAGGGATGTGGAGTGTATCAGGGGGCCTCAGTGAGCTGGTTCCCCAGGGAAGGTGCACTGTGCCTGGGTTGCTGATTGTGTTAGGAGCCCCAGGCCAGGAGTGGAGCGGTGTGCGTGTTTGCTTTTAATACATTAAATAAATAAGTTCATGATGTTAATTAATCGAATCTTTTGTCATTGAAAGACTCTGTTTTTACCTCCGGTGCGTCCCTGTCCCAGGTGCACGGCCGGCTGCAGGCTGTCCTCTCTGTTCAGCAGGTGAGGAAGATGATGGAAGATGGAAGGAAGCTGCAGGACGTTTTTACTGTTGCTCACATTCCACAGCTTCAGCCTCGTCTCCTCTGAAAACAGGGGAAAATAGACCATGTTAGACGAAGTTAGGCAGGGCTGTCAGACCATGCGAGACTATCTAGACCAGATAAGACCAGGTTAGACCACATTAGACCAGGTGAGTCCAGGTTAGGCAGGGCCGTCAGACCATGTGAGACTATCTAGACCGGATAAGACCAGGTAAAACAAATTTAGACTAGATTAGACCAGGTAAGCAGGTGGAACCATTTTAGACTATTTCAGACCGGGTTAGAACAGGTTAGGCAGGGCCATTAGACCCGGTAAGACCAATTTAGACTAGATGAGATCTAACTTTTAGCTCACTATGTCAACCCTTTATCCACTGCTTTAACCTAATTTTAAGTTCACTATTTCAACAGTTTATGCACTAACTTTTTGTATTCTTGTACCATATTCTTCCTTTGTTTCTGAACATCGATAATGACGGTTGCATTTATGCTGTTTCTGTTATTTCCTCCCATACTTGGTTTGGTGTCGCTGTTGCATTCGACATTTTTTATCTTCTGTGAGGAGCCTTACTTCACCCATAATGCTATTTTAGTCAGTCTCACATTAGTCACTGATAGGGAAGCTTCATGCAACAGGTAACTTTAAGTGTCTATAGTAAATCTTTAGAGTTGTATTCAAGACAAATGAAATTAGTTTAGACCAGTTTAGATTATACCAGAGTGGACCAGGGCTAGACTAGATTCTACCAGGTTTATCCTGGTAAACAAAGCCCAATAATCTGCTGTTCACTGACCGGAGAGGCTGCTCCAGGTGCGGTTGATGTCTCTGAGCGCCTGTTTCTCAGCGATGGCCCTCTTGATCTCCTCCAGGACCAGATTCAGCTCTTTGGAGCGCCGCAGGTTCTCCTGCTCGGCCGAGTGGAGGCGCTCCCTCAACGCCAGGAACTCCCTCTGGTAGATATCCACCACATCTCCTGCAGAGGGACGAGGTTATGTCGGGTTTACTACAGCTTTAGCTGCAGTCTTTAGAACAAGGTGTCGCAAAGAAAACAGCAAATGTTCCTAAACTTACAATACAACCAATCAAATCACATTCTCCTGTCTAAAAATAGAACGTTCAAGAACTCAGAAAGACTTAAGAATACTTTTTTTCTACACAAAAACTTCACAACTTTTAAGTTATTAGTGAAAAACAAAGAAAAGAAAATAAACTAGACCAATTCAAACCTGGTGTAGCCTGAACGTATCTAACAAGTATCACAACCTGATATCTCTTCTTCCTCTGAGCCATAGACCTCCATTAGAAACACCTCAATGAGCCTGCTGCTGTTCCTTCACCCCCCCCCCCCCACACACACACACACACACTGTAGTTTATCTACACTCAATCCCACACACACCGTCCTGCTGCAACAAAATGAAAATAGTCCCAACGAATGCACGATTTCCTCCTGTTTGTTTGATGAAAACTACAGTGAGCTGTTGTTTTAGGGAATTACTGAACCTTTTTAAAACTTGAAGCTATATTTACTAATATATTTACTCGTTAGCAAAAGAGAAGTGGGTAAAGTGTGTTCGATAAAAACTAAATCAACCAGCTGTTTCCAGGAACTACTGAGCCTTTTTAAAGATTGAGGTTATATATTTGTGTTTTAAAATATCTAAAGATTGTTTTTTAACCAGAAGCTGACAGACGACGGCATCCAGAACCAGAATAAAAATAGTCTCTTCACTTCACAGGACGTGTTTTCATATCGTCTGCATGTTTTCATGAATCTCTTTTCATTTTAATACTGAAGCTTTCTGATTGATTACGGTGTAATCAGAGAAGACAGATGTGAACCGCTACCGGACATTCAATAAGAGCATGTTTCTTTTGATTTATCATTCCATATTTTCCACACGACTGCAACATTATGTGACTGATGGAAGAAGAGAGACACACTTAAGCTTCACAGGATTAACAAGGGAGTGTATCGGAGTGGACAGGTAAAAAAAAGAAGACATAATCCGAGTAAAAACATGAAAATAAAATGCTAAATCCTTCATTTGCTGCAGCAAACACCCTCCATCATCCCTCCATCATCCCTCCATCATCCCTCTCCGGGTTAATGCTATGTGAAGGTAAATCTGCAGTAATCCCTGTTAGACCCACACGCAGCCGTTCTCCTTTCACTGTATTCAGACCGCTGACTTTAACATCACCACTGTTTAGAAAATAAAATGACTCAGTGAGTCCGAGCAGAGGAACGATGAGCTTTAATGATTTTAATTTGAGGAAAACTGCTTCATTGTGTTATTTATTGTAAATACGAACAATGAAAAAGTGTAACTCCCGCGTTCTCACTACAGTCTGAACTTACACCACCAGATACTGATCACATCAGACGTTCAGTCACACAAAGATGATCTTAATTCTTAATTGATTTAATCTTGACTTTGACATTTGACGTTGCAATAAACTGGAAAACAACATTTGTGACATAAGAAGATAAAGATTAATTTCTTTGAAAAAACAAAATATTTTATGAAAGTAAAGAAAGACAGAATATATATATATATATATATATATATATATATATTAAAAACAAACAAATTAAGGCCATTTCATTAGCGTTACTTTCATGTACTTGTTCACTACCTCTTGACTTCAATGTTATTGAATTTTTCCTTTTATTTCCCTCCAGTCGTGGACATTTCTGTTTCAAAGCACAAATCCTTAAAATATCAAGTGAATATAGGCTATACCTCTTGCAGATCATTTCTGTTTGAATTCTAAGTAATAAAATGTGTTTTTAAAAATGTTATGCGCTTAATGTTGATCGTCAATTCTGTTATTTTGCTTTATGTTGTATCTGTTTCATTTGCTGGTTTAAATTTGGGAGCAATTTCTCGCTCGTTGTTTAAAATACCGTCTTTGTCTCACTCGTTTTGTGCTCTATGTACTTCCTGGTTCACGATTACGTGGATTACATAAGAATTGATTTACAGCCCATAATACTTCGTAGGTATAGCTACAGGCGCTGGATAAGAACAGCCTGGACCGGTAGTTGTTGAGATATCTTCTGCTTTTCCTGAAATATAAAATCCGTCTTGTGTTTCTTTCTCTGATGACGGGAAAGTAAAAAAAAAAACACTTTAATTTTGCTGTAATTATTCCTCTGAACCCTCGTTAATGGAACACAATAGTCACATCTGTTTGGCTGATAGCTGAAGTGAGTTTCTGAGCACACACACACACACACACACACACACACTAATGAGTTTTTAATGATGCTCCTGCCCAGTTATTTATCTGCTCTGATGAAATAATCTCCTTCCTGCAGCAGTCGGTCTGTTTCTGCAGACTGAAGGTAAACTGCTTTCTGTGTCTCCTCAATGATTCGTGTCTCTGCTGCAGCTTCACCTGCTGCAGCTTCACCTGCTGCAGCTTCACCTGCTGCAGCTTCACCTGCTGACAACAACCTACTTCCTGTTGTAGTTACAACACCTGTCTCACCTCACGCAGCATGTGTGTGTGTGTCGGTGTCTGTAAGGACTTTTAAACTGTGTCGAAGAGGTTTTTATCTTTCAGGTTAAAACAGGAAGAAGCAAACACAAATGGATTTACATGTTTTCACTGAGCCGACACACAGTAAACAGTGTGTGTGTGTGTGTGTGTGTGTGTGTGTGTGTGTGTGTGTGTGTGTGTGTGCGAGAGAGATAACAACACTCTCTTGTTTCAAAGCCGGGCTCTTTCCAGGATTACATCTTCATATATATTCACGTTTTCACCTTTGACCCCCAAGAGAGAATGATGTCATACATGTGTGTGTGTTCACTAATTCAGTAATTAATCAAAGACAATCACTTAAATAACGGGGGGGAAAGTAAAGCCATCGTGTGAGGTCAGAGGTCACCAGTGCGCAGACACACACAAAGAGGTTGGCTTAGATCAATAGCTGAATGTAGCCGGATAAACAACACTAATACACTGTAATCCTGCACTGTAATACCACAACACACTCACACACACACACACACACACACGTGTGTGTGTGTGTGTGTGTGTGTGTGTGTGTGTGTGAGTGTAATAATATAATAAGCCACCAATCACAGGGTGGAGACCACCCAGGTAATGAGATTACCCCGCATGCTCTCTATCTCTCTGTGTAACAATGACACAAACACACACACTCACACACACACACACACACACACACACACACACACACTTGTACGGGATGAGTCACCGTTAATGGGCTTCTGGTTTTTCAGCTCACAGGAAGGAGGGTTTTTGAGGTGTGAATGAGACCTTTAGATGTCTCACAGTTTTGATTATTACTGTGATATTGATTGATTGGTTGATTGACAGTTATCATCATCAGACACCTGCAGCTCTCCATCTCAGTCAATGAAACCAATGCTGGAATGTTACCAGGAACATTTACTCACTATTGAACATAAATACAATTGAGGTACTTTCCCTTTACTCAAGTATTTATATTTTCTAAGACAACTAAACTACTTAGTTAGGTTTGGATTAAAATAACTATGGAAGTGCTGTTACTGAGTATTTTCCCATTTAATTAAGAACTTCATTGGAAACAACGGTATAAGATTTTGTTACAATATGATTCCATTGAAAGACGATAAAATATCACATTGCTCAGCCGTAGCCGCTCATCACTGTGACTCCTAACCACAGTCCAACGTTAAATAAACCTGAACCACAGGGGGCGGAGCTACGCAACACTATACAACACATAAGAGTGGGATGGTAGGATCCACGTGTTAGCGGTAAAGAGACTCACTCATCACGAAATCTGGCTAAACCTCCGACCCTCAGGCTGCTTTACATTCTCCTCCATGAGGCCAAAACAACCTTCTCGTATAGCAGAAACAAGAATTATGAACCTAACAGATGTTTACAGTTGTGTCTGTAGGTTTGAGTCCTGTGTTTAGTTTGTATCCGTCAGTGTCGTGACTTTTTAAATCACATTTACAGACTTTACTGGAGTTCAAAAGCTAACTTCTCCGTCCGATCCCAAAGCAAAGAGCTTTAATCCAGCTGCTTATGGTTTTATAATCCATCAAAAACATTTACACTTTAATTCAAAATATTGCTACGTGAGCTAAATCCTCAGAGTCTAACTGACTTTCTGAACCTCTAGATTTGTGCTTCCTCAGTAGATTTGTTTAAAATAAACTGCGTTAATTTTTCTGCTGTTACGGGATTGTGATGTGTGTGTTAAAAATATACATCTTATGCTCATGTTGTGTGTTTGTTAGTAGCTTCTGCTTTTCTGTGATATTTCTGGATGAAATGGAGAACATAGAGGCGAACAGCTGGAGATAATAAACAGGTGATTTCAGTCTGGCAGTGAAACAGGAAGTCAATTACCCCCCCCCTCTTCCTTCCTTCACACACACACACACACACACACACACACACACACACACACACACACACACAGGTATGTGAGGAGCGAGAACACACCTGGCAAGTCAAGGCTTGAGCTCCAATAATAATGACATCATCCCCATTTCAGCATGTGTGTGTTTAGGGGAGAGAATAACTCGGAACCAGTCCATTTCCTAGTGTGGTCACGGAAAAAACTGTTTGACCAGTGAGCTTACAGGATGCTGACTGGTGAAAGTCACCGAAACAAACATGAGTTAAACTGACCTCAAGCCCACTGTACAAAATGGAGGAGGATTTAGACACATTCAAACTTTGGTGTTTTGGTCAGCGGACCAAAAAAGAAGAGAGCTAATCTCGTCTCTCACAGCTGTTTCTGCAAAATGGGTCAAAACAAAGAGGAAGTTGAACTTCTTTGGGTTTTTCATATCATGCCATCTCTTTCACTCCACTTCCAGATTCTTTCTATGTTGTTGCTTTGACAAAATAAAAAGCAAAATGACAAACAATCTGAAAAAACCCCATGTGTTTTCTGCTGCTTGTCTGGGTTCAGGTTGTGGTGCCAGTAGGATAAGAACGGTATCCCAGACCTGCTCCTCTTGGAGGATCCAGAAGCTTTCAAGGCTGTTGGGGTATCTATATATATATATATATATATATATACATATAAACCATGCAGGGTATTTTGGGGGTCTGACCCATGGTTTGATCTGCGCCCTGGATCAGACCACAAAAACCGACAACAAAACTACTCAGTTGGCTTTAGACAACAAAACTACTCAGTTAGGTTTAGACAACAAAACTACTC
>NW_022280135.1:861576-863876 GCF_004355925.1 Anarrhichthys ocellatus
GTTTAGACAACAAAACTACTCAGTTAGGTTTAGACAACAAAACTACTTAGTTGGGTTCAGACAACTAAACAGATGTCTACACATCCAGCAGATAACCTTCTAAATATCTGAACTCTCTTTGGACTCTTGATTGAAGCATTGAAGACGGAAACTTTTCAGAACCAAATCTGTTCATTTTAATGGGATTACGAGCCGGGGAAAAGAACATCCAGTCAAACTTTACTGAGCTCAGCTTCAGCGAGTATATAAACTAAACTAAAGTGATTAAAGCTCCAGCTAGCACTGCAGGAAGTCACCACGTCTGGAAGCTTCTAGAATGTATTTCATGCTGGGGTGACTTTCTAGTTTGAGTCGCCATCAAGAGGTAAAACACACCGTAATCTCTATTTTTGTTGTTGCGTAAATTGAGGCATGAACGTCGGCATTACAGACGTTATTACGCCAATCTACCGGTTGATCTGCGGCTCCATCTGTGATAAAAAAAACACAACATACTCGTCAGACTAAAGTTGGGAGTAAAAGTGAGTTGACCCTCACTTTGAATGTTTAACACCTGGTCTGTGATTTTTCACGAGACTCCTGCAGCCGTCCTCCGCTGTTCACAGTGATTTATAATGTGAGAAGACTCTCTCTGTCCTCGGTTAACCTTCTGTATAAAAACTCACCCTGGTGCCAAGATTCTGCGTCTCTGAAAAACAGCAAATATCTGCCAGTGACATAAGAGCTGAAAAAAAAAACACCTACAATGAAAGTAAACAGGAGCTAAACAGAGACTAGACTCTACACCGGAGCTAAAGTTTGAACGGATGAAAACAAAGCGCTATTCTTTCTTTCTGCATTAATTCACACGGATCAGAGCGGAGACAGAGGACTGGTAGGAACATTAGCATTTGAGCCAGACAGACCGAAACACCAGGAGCAGCAGGACGGCCAAGAAACCGGCTGCAGAACAAAAGAAAATAAGAAAATATATAATAAAAAAACATTAGAAACTAAAGAGAGCCGACACAAAGGAGCAGAAAGCTGCGAGGAGCGTTAGCATGTTAGCCAAATTTAAAAAAAGGCTGAATGAACGAAGGCAGCTTCTGTTTTTCCTCTCAGACGAAACAGACAGAGTAGAATGAGTCGGCTCTCATTCAGGCGTGTTTTGCAGAAAAGGTGTTATCCAATCAGCAGGTAAATCTTCAATCAGGACGCCGTAAACAGATGCTGCTCGCTGTGGAAACGTGAATACAAACCACACGGTTTGACGTACGTTGTTAAATTTAAACATGGTCTCAACCTCTAGTTTCAAGTCTCCTTCAATACAGCATGATGTTCATTTAGTACATTATGGTCCATTTAGAGTCAAACAGACCATAAAGCAGGGGATGCTTTAGGGCGGGGCTACACGGTGATTGACAGGTCTCTACCAGAGACGTATACGGCGTCTCTACATCACTCCTCCTCAGTCCAGATATGGTCACTTCCTGTTCACTGGTTGCAAAAAAAACAACATGGCGATGGCCGTAATCCAAGATGGCGACGGCGATCTCGAGGCTTCAAAACGTCCACAAACCAATGAGTGACGTCATGATGACTACGTCCACTTCTTCTATACAGTCAATAGTTCTACTTAAGGATTAGTTTCAATTATTTGTATGCATTTTCAAAGAGTATTTTTTGTACTTTTACTTTAAATTACTGCAAGGAACTTTCATTTTGTGTTGATTT
Source organism: Anarrhichthys ocellatus (assembly GCF_004355925.1). Lineage (NCBI taxonomy): Eukaryota > Metazoa > Chordata > Actinopteri > Perciformes > Anarhichadidae > Anarrhichthys > Anarrhichthys ocellatus. Next base: position 863,290 of record NW_022280135.1, read on the forward strand.
TGTTGGTCCCTGTGGACAAAAGTGGTAGTTCAGAAAACCTCTGACTTACTGCAGCAGTGTCTGACAGTCTGCAAACAAGTCCAGATTGATTTTTATAAAGTCTGGACAGAAAACACATGAAATGCAATTTTTGCAAATCAGATCCAGACAACATTTTTAAGGTGGCTCTAAATGCAACAAAAAATTTGATTTCAAAGTGTGGAAGTATGATGTCTGAATGTAGCCTCATTGTCCAACACACACACACACACACACACACACACACACACACACACACACACACACACACACACACACACACAGTTGCCTTGGTTCAAACCCAAACAGTATCATCTAACACCATGACTTCATCTTACCAAGTGTGTGTTTGTGTGTGTGTGTGTGTGTTGTATATCGTCTGAGCTCTTGTTTCAGTCGATATGTGGAGTGGATTTGTGTTTATTTGAGCCTTTAGTCAATACTACTGTTTGTCTGACTTAGTGTGTGTGTGTGCGAGTGTGTCGCAGAGTCATTATCATGGTCTTTCTCACACACACACGCACACACACACACACACACACACACACACACACACACACACACACACA
>NW_022280135.1:863886-868234 GCF_004355925.1 Anarrhichthys ocellatus
CACACACACACACACACACACACACACACACACACACACACACACACTGGTCAGTTTGGCAGCACTCACATATCTTCACATGCCGCTTCCTCTCAATATCAGCTGTCACATCCAATAGGAACAGAGACAAAGAGACGGTAGGAACAAAAATCTGGCAGCGTTTTGTTTCCCACCCTCCTGTCACACCAGATGAACTCACTGGTTCCACTGGCTTCAACTGGGATTCGGTTCCCAGTTAGAGAGAGCGCACATGCTTATGTTTGTTGTATATGATTGTTTTGTTTCTTATATTTTCCAAAAGAACAACAAAAATCTTGTTATTTTATCTTAATAGTAGAATTTGATGCAAACCAAAATAATCAAATACAAACAATTAATAATATTGACAATTTGAATACAATCTTTTTATTTTAATGTAACCTTCAAAGTGTAATTTGTCTGCTTCTCCCCAGTTTGTGAAAATAAATTGAGAAATACTGAACGTTCACTGCTACTGCCAGCTTTTCATTGGCTGCCAACATGGCTGCCACATTAGCATGTGTGCTAAAAACAAAGCAGCAGAGAGTCTGAGGAGGAGGAGGAGGGACAGCAAGGTGTTCAGGATCAAACAGCTGGAGGAGGACAACACAGACTCAGACCCACTGTGTTTCTGACTTTTGACTGAAAATCCTAAACGTGTTGCGGAACTAAAGATTCACAACGACAGACTGCAGTCTGTCGGCCTCCTCCTGCTGCCACTGCTGCTCAGTAATCATGACGTGTGTGTGTGTGTGTGTGTGTGTGTGTGTGGAGGAATCGACTCACACCATCTCCAATCACTCAACAGTCTCACACACACACAGATGAGGTCAGCTGTCCTCTAGACTGTGAAGTGTGTCCTTATCTCCCAGTCTGCTGCAGCCAAGACAACACAAACACATACACATTCATGTACACACACACTCTCACTCACACACACACACACACACACACAGTGGACATGTTTACTTCTGTTGTTTGAAGGTTTTAAAACCAGTAGTGGCACCGTGGAGTAATATGTTGATGAGCGGGTCCCTGTTGTGTTTGTGTTTACTCTTTATTTGTTGTGTGTTTTTCCAGCAAAAGTCCAGCAACATACTTTTTTCAAAATAAACTTCCTTCTTCAGAGGAAACAACAAAGGTTTAGGGAACAAAACTACTTACTTAGGTTCAGGAAAAGATCGTGAAATAGTTAGGTTTAGGAAAAGATCGTGAAATACTTCGTTAGGTTCAGGAAAAGATTGTGAAATAGTTATGTTTAGGAAAAGATTGTGAAGTACTTCGTTAGGTTCAGGAAAAGATTGTGAAATAGTTATGTTTAGGAAAAGATTGTGAAGTACTTCGTTAGGTTCAGGAAAAGATTGTGAAATACTTAGGTTTAGGAAAAGATCGGAAAAGTTTGTGAAATAGTTAGGTTTAGGAAAAGATTGTGAAGTACTTCGTTCGGTTCAGGAAAAGATAGTGAAATACTTAGGTTTAGGAAAAGATTGGAAAAGTTTGTGAAATAGTTGAGGCACAATGTTCCGAGAACTGAGACGTGGAGACACCACATCCTCCAAATACAGACTGAAGCTGGGAGTGTGGCTTCCTGTCTATAAGATAATAGCTTCCTGTCTATAGGATAATAGCTTCCTGTCTATAAGCACTCTGATGCTCCTCTCTTCTGTTATCCTGAGGTCATACAGATTTACGTTCCCTCCTCTGCTCTGTTCCCCCGGTGGTTTACATCTGTGGCCCCTCCCAGTCCTCCCAGTCATTATGTCATGTGACCTACAGACTGTGTGTTTAGAAACACCTGATGTCCTGAGGCTGGCCTGCAAGGCTTTAAAACCACTTCTACAGCTCAGCAGGAGGCTGATGAGGGGAGGACGGACCTCAACTACGTTACCCAGAATCCCACAGGGAGCCATCGTGGGGTCTGTGACCGGACCTGAGTACTTCCTGTTTACTGTGTACTGATGGTCCCCAAAGGGATCACAAAGAACCATAATATAGATAAGGAGAAGGAGACATCAGCGTCATTTTCCCCGAAAACCTGATCACATGACTGTCAACAGATTAAAGGACCCTGACTAAAGTTTTTTCAGGTTCAACATCTTAATGTAAGCTTTCTATTTCTGCAAATCATTTCTGTCAAAGTCCTCTTCAAATCATAATAATAAAACAATGTTCTAAATTCCATTGCAATCACTTCATGAAAGTTAATTGTAACGTTTCGGTCGCCTAAAAATGTCTTATTAAGCCTTCGGTTGTACTTAGCTTGTTCTTCTGGTTGTAAAAACCAAGATGGCGACAGCCCAAAAACAAGATGGTGATGGGCAGAAACCAAGATGGTGACGGGCAAAAAACAAGATGGTGACGGGCAAAAAACAAGATGGTGACGGGCAAAAAACAAGATGGCGATGGCCACAAAACAAGATGGCGACGACCAGAACACAAGATGGCCACAGCCCAAAACCAAGATGGTTGACGGGCAAAAACCAAAATGTCAAACTCAAGGCTTCAAAACGTCAGTCCTCAAACCAATGGGCAACGTCACGATGACTAAGTCCATTACTGATATACTGTCTCTTGTTCTAGTTATTAACTCTCATTTGTCAAATTATAATTTCTTGAGCAATAAGGGGAAGAACCAAGAAGAAAACTAAACAATATCTCCCAAATCCTCCATTCTAAATACAGTTAAAGCAGTTAAAACAAATGTCTTTGCTTTTTACCAACACAGTATTTAATTTTTTTTTACAAATTTCTATCTTCCATCCCATCATGCAACTGCTTTGTGCAGAGCCCAGGTGACGGCTTCCGACCTATTTACTGTGTAAAAGCCTTATGAAGCTGAATGGACCCTGGTACAAGCTGTTTCATGTGAGCATGCAGGTAAAGCCAGTGTGTGTGCTGATAACATCAAACATCTGGTCCTTGAGATTATTACAGTCAGTGAAACAGCTGAGCAGTAATACTCCGTCAGTAGTGCGTCTGTCTGATAGATTTACTCCTCCAGCTAACTGAAGTCCATTAAGACTCAGACATTAGCAGAGCTCATAAATCACACACAGTTTGAATATTAAAATCAAAAGCGTCGTCACAGGAAATGCATGAACCCGTTAAATACACGTTACTTTGACTTTGTTCACCAGGAAGTACTCAGATCTCGTACTGAAGTAAAAGTAGTTTTACCGCGGTGTGAAAATTCTAAACATATTGACATCAAAATATACTCAAAAGTACTCACTGTGCAGAATAAAATATATTACTGTATTATAAATATCGATGCAATAATTTGTTCTTCACTTTAATGTTGCAGCTGGTAAAAGTGGAGCTCATTTTAAATACTTTATATACAGATGGTAGTTTTATCTATGATAATACATCATTCATTAGTTGATTTATTTTGTTTTAATAATCTGAATTTGTAACAGTAACCAGTACTTGTAAGATACTTGTACTGGAGTAGAAGTACAAAGCATAAAATGGAAATTTTGAAGTAAAGTACAAGTACCTCAAAATGTTACTGAACTAAATGTAAAACTGTAGCCAACTAATACACTAAATACATACTTATACGGTGTATTATCTCATGCACAGTACTACTAATACATGCCTGTATAAGGTACATGTGGGAAACAATATTAAATAAATAAAATATGCCGCAAATGTTAATGAGTAAATAATTAATGTCAGCAGAAGCACTCAGCGTCTGTCTGTTAGACGCTTTTAAAAACTCAGTCAGCACTTTATGTATTCTTTGTTTTAATTGATGTATTTATTCATGTTTATTTTCACATCCTGAAGTACTTCATAATAAATAGAAATACAACAATGTAGAAATATTCCATTTCACGTCAAAGTCTGAAAATAAAAGTAAAAATATTCAAATAAAAATCTACCTAAAGTATCAAAAAGCACTTTGTAGAATAGTTGTTATTATTATGTTACATTATTGTATTATCATTATTAATAATACACTGACATATGAGTAGCTTTTTACTGGAACTTGTACTTCTAAACAGAGAGAGAGACACAGACAGAGATTTTTTTGATTTTTAGAAAATCTTTATTTTACTTAAAACAATATGAACAAACAAAACATCGTTGCCGTGGCACTGGATTAGAAGCAACTCTTCAAAACAAAACAAACAACAATCAAAATCAAAATAGTTTCTTTTCAGAATATTTTCAAGGAGCGTTGAGTTCATTCAGCTCTGGAATTAATCCTAAATCTGGAAACAGATCTGTAGAGTCAGGAGCTCAGGATCCTCCTGCTCTGCCGGTTGGAGTCCTCCGAGGGTCACAGCAAGCTGCTGAGACCTGGAGTCCTCAGAGGGTCACA
>NW_022280135.1:868244-872263 GCF_004355925.1 Anarrhichthys ocellatus
CCTGGAGTCCTCAGAGGGTCACAGCATGCTGCTGAGACCTGGAGTCCTCAGAGGGGTACAGCATGCTGCTGAGACCTGGAGTCGTGCCGTCCTGGATGCCCACCTTGGCTCCGTTCACCAGCGGTTCATGAAACAGCTGGTGTAGTGAGCACGTGGGCTCCGGCCTCTTTACTTGGCTCCATCATTGTTCATCTCTTTCCTTATTGTGTGAACAATTTTTTTCAGTCTGAAGCCTTCTTGCATCGTCAGACCTCCTCTGTCTTTACTGCTCATATGTGATCTGGCCGAGCTGGAGAGCTTCTCTTTATCAGAGAGGTAGTCCTCCACTTTAGCTCCTCTTACATTTTTGCTTCTCCGCAGATAATCCTTTATCTCCTCCACACTGTAGCCTTCAGAGTTCTTACAGCTGCCAGCCTTGTGTTCAGAGGGCTCACTGTCAGCAGCAGTGTCTTCCTCCAGACTGGACTCAGCTACTCCTATACTTCCTGTCGTTTTTTGGCCTGTGAGTTTCCACTATTTCCTCCCTTTTTTCCTCTTCAGCTGAGGGGCTGTGAGTTGCTCCTCGTCTCCCTCCATGTCTACCTCACTACCTGACTCCACCTGTCCTCCAGTACTCTCCCTCACCTTCTGGACATCACTTGTCCCCTCTTCCCTCACCTCCTGGGCCCCACCCATCTCCTCCACTCTCACCTCCTGTGCCCCACCCGTCTCCTCCACCCTCGCCCCCTGTGCTCCACTTGTTCCGTCCTGCTTGTCCCCTCTGCCCTCCTCAGTATCTTTCTGGTTCTGGTCTTTATGAGAACCGTTTTTCTCAGGACAAGCTCTACTCATATGTCCTCCTTTACCACAGCTGTAACATTTAAAGTCATCAGTCTTTGCAAAAACTACACAATCAAAGTCCTCTACAGTGATTTTGAACACAAGGTTTACCTCCCTGCTCCTGTCGTTGGGGATCATGAGGATATGTCTCCTGTGAGACACCATGTGCTTTAACAGCAGAGATTTAAACCCAGAAGACACTTCCCTAACCGGAGACACCACCTTCCCGTGTTTGGACAGCTCCTTGATTATGGCATAATTTCTAATAATCGGTGGAACGTTGGACACAGTGACTTTCACTGCCGGTGAGCTGAGAGGGTAAACGGGCAGGAAGTGTTCACCCACCTGGATCCCGTTCTCCAACACCACTTCCGCAGCTTCTAAACTATCTAAAAAGATGACCACAGCGCTGTTCATCCGCGCTGCGGACTTCACGCAGCTGTGGCCGACAAGCTCCCCCACTGCCAGGCTGATTCCTCCGCTGAACACCCGAACAGCGGCGGGATCTTCACCCCGTGCTTCCTGGTCAAATCCGTCAGGCCCATGGTGGCGTTTAGCAGCCGACAGCTCGCGCTGATCAGCTGCAAACCCCCACAAACAAAGACCCTAAAACCCCCTAAATGTGCTCACAAACCCCGTGAACCCTGCACACTACACTACACCATCATACCCAACATTACCCAGTGAAGACAAAGATAGAAAAATCGCTATTTTATCGCTCTCAAAACCCCGCTCCTTCAGCTCCGTACGCCTTCCACTCAGAGAGAGAGAGAGAGAGACAGAGAGAGAGAGAGAGAGACAGAGAGACAGAGACACACACACAGAGAGGTGACCTGTCAGCAGAGAGCTGGCTGAGGTCAAAGTTCACATCTTGTGGTTTGTTAAAACATTTGACCTGTTTCTGACCTGCAGCCACAGCGGTCGATGTGCTGCTACAATGCTTTTACCCTCATCACCTCCACCTCCTCCTCCAGCTTTCATAATTTGTGTGTATGTATTTAATGGTATATTTATTTACTAGCTCTTGAACACTTCTCGTCTTTATGTGGCTTCAGTAACGTTCATAACAAAGTTCTATTTCGTTTTAACTGTTGGAGACAAACAGATTTTATTGATTCAAGTCTTTCTGCTGACTGGAAATTCTCTGAGCTGCCCTTCCTTGAATTTCTGGCAGTGGATTTTTCCAGAAGAGGTAAACACAGGGCACAGTGTGTGTGTGTGTCAGTGTGTGTCTGTGTGTGTGTCTGTGTGTGTACCTGCTGGTGGCCTTCGGGCTCATTGACTGGACTTTACACTGGGCGGTCTGTTCTCACACACTCATTCAGCTCAAGTATCACTTCTCTTTAAACAACGCAGCAGTGTGTCGGCTCTTCATCCCCTGGAGCTGTGTGTGTGTGTGTGTGTGTGTGTGTGTGTGTTTACGCTCTAACCTCTCACTTCATTCAAACAATTTAACAGCCTGTTTAATTCAGATGTTTTGAGCAAACACAGCAGCAGCAGTTCATTACACACATTACACATTAAAACATCCAAACCCACATCGACTTTGGTCAGACGGAGAGTTTTGATTGTTCTTCCACACACGCACAGTTATATTAAATGTCTGATAAAGATCAATACATGTCAGGATCTCATCATCCAGTTATCACCTCTACTCAAAATACGGGATAAAAGAGCTTCCTCACTACCACAAAAAGATCTTTTGCTGGAGAAAGTTGTCATTATGTATGAATATAAAGACGTGATTGAGGCGGCCACAAGACAGAGACAAGTCCGAGTCAAAACACCAACAAGACAAAGAGACAAGTCCGAGTCACAATCTCTAACATCTAAAACCCTCAAATTACAAATCAAAGGCTGAAGAAGACCGTTTTCTTTTTTCTTCCTCAGCGATGTCAAAAGTGTGAGGAAGCAGAGACACTGACATCAGCTGTTCTGTCCGTCAGAGTCAGTTAAAGGTTCGTTATGAAGCCGGTGGTGGAGTTTAACCTTCGGTCACGTAACTGACAATAACGGCGGATGTTAGTCAGCATGTAAAGTCTCAGAGGACAAATATCAGATTACTCATTGACTATAGACAATAATCAGCTGGAGCTGATACATGTTTGTCATTCAAATTTCAAACCCCTTGCATCTTGTAGTATTTAATATTTTATGTTCTAAGTTGGCGGGAGTAACAACAACCTTTGTCAATATTTTCTTAAATGAGCTCCACATTCAGATGGAGTGTGTGTGTGTGTGTGTGTGTGTGTGTGTGTGTAAGCGTCTCCTTTTCAATCTAATCAGGATCAGTTTGGCCTTTTTATCTCTTAATAAAAGAATAAAAGCATTTGTACTGACCGCAAAATCACACACACACACACACACACACACACACACACACACACCTGTCGGGACTTGCATTGACCGAACATAAGACATTCCCTTTGGGCAAATGCTTCACTTACATCTATTCTTAACCCTGAATTCAACAGTTTAAACCCTCAAAACAAACCTTTGAAGACTGAAAAACGTCCTCATAAAGATAGAGACAAAACAGCGTTTCCACTCAAGACAAACTGGAAGCTTTCCCAACTCTTTAAAATGCGTGTGTGTGTGTGCGTGTGTGGAAGGGTAAGGGGCGCGGAGGTGGGGGATGGGAGCTTTTGTTACCGTGGGAACAGACGCTTGACGGACGGGGCACTCGACCGTTAACGTGGTAACGGGAGATTGTTATCACTGTCAGCCAATCAGCTTCCTCCCAGAGGGAGTGTGTGTGGCCCAGTGCTTTACTACAGTACACTCCTCTTTCTCTCTCTCATGTAACTCAACACACAGGTCACAGGTTTGATTCCCACTAAAGAAAAAGGACTGAACTCTTCCAGTTCCCTCAGTGCACGTCCTCCGGAGAAAAAGCTTTGTTAGCAAAGGTAAAGAAAATCCAGAAGGTTCTTTCGGAGGTTTGAAACACCTGCTGGTCCTTCAAACGCAGGTCTAAGCAACCAGACAAGACTGATTAAAACAAAACACCTGAGAGACACAGACAAGTCGCGAGTCAAAAGGTCCACGAGACAAGTCACAGGTCAAAAGGTCCACGAGACAAGTCAGAGTCAGAAACATCCACGAGACAAGTCAGAGTCAACGAGACAAGTCACGGGTCAAAACGTCCACGAGACAAGTCAAGTCAGAAACATCCACGCGACAAGTCAAGTCAGAAACAT
>NW_022280135.1:872273-880001 GCF_004355925.1 Anarrhichthys ocellatus
GTCAAAAGGTCCACGAGACAAGTCACGGGTCAAAAGGTCCACGAGACAAGTCACGGGTCAAAAGGTCCACGAGACAAGTCACGGGTCAAAAGGTCCACGAGACAAGTCACGGGTCAAAAGGTCCACGAGACAAGTCACGGGTCAAAAGGTCCACGAGACAAGTCACGGGTCAAAACATCCACGAGACAAGTCACGAGTCAAAAGGTCCACGAGACAAGTCACGAGTCAAAAGGTCCACGAGACAAGTCACGAGTCAAAAGGTCCACGAGACAAGTCAGAGTCAAAAGGTCCACGAGACAAGTCAGAGTCAAAACGTCCACGAGACAAGTAGAAGTAAAAATACTTGCAAAGCTGAGACAAGTCTGAGTCTCTAAACTCAGAGACTCTAAAAGATTCAATGAAAGAAACAAACCATGGAAGGTGGACTTGAGAAGGATCTGGACTGTGCTGCTGCGGCTAATCAACAGGGCGGATCACTGTGACTCTCCACAGGGATCAATAAAGCTCCACTGATCTGATCTCATCAGGTCTATCAGGACCCTGGTTTCATCTGGATGCTGCTGATTGGCTGATTATCACCGACTCTGTTTGGTCTGTCAGAGTGAATCATCTGACGAGGAAGAAGACAAAACCAACGGCTGCCAGCAGAGTAATTATGATTAGTGCAGCCATGTTATCTCACAGCCCCTCCCCCCAAATCCAATCTGATTTAATTTAATTTAATGTGAATATAACAAGCGAGTTCTTGTGCAAGGACGAACAAATACACCAATTGATTTTTGCTAAAATGCTTTGAATCAAACACAATTATCATCATGATCATTGGTGATGGTCTTTAGGGGAGGAAGAGCTACGTTTTTGCACCTTAGATATATATATATATATATATATATATAGATAGATAGATAGAGATAGAGAGATAGAGAGATAGAGATAGAGATATAGAGAGAGATATAGAGAGATAGAGATATAGATATAGAGAGAGATAGAGATAGAGATAGAGATAGAGATATAGAGAGAGATAGAGATAGATATATATATAGATATATATATCTATAGATATAGATATATACACACACATATATACATACACACACACAGTATATAGTGTGCGTTGATGGAGCAGCTACAGTGTTAGCATAGCCTAGCACTGATAGATCCAAACTCCATTAAAAAAACAAGCATTTTAAAAGTTCTCTGCTTGTCATCTTGCAGAGAGAAACAATAAAACATGAATTCAGAGTTTTTACAAATCAGCACCATGATGTCGTTGTCCTTTTTATTTTTTTTAATGAAATCTCAGCAAAAATCACTTTATTTTGGGTTCATACAGCTGAAGTAAGCCAGCCGACGTGTAGCTTGCTAAATACAAATTTGCTTTCTGTTTGGTGTGAACAAAACATTAGAGAAAGATGGAACTTTTGTTTACATTGATTTGTCTCCATTCCCTAACCTGAATCAAGAATCTAACTGTAGAAGGTGTCGTTTGCTCCACAGATTCTGAAGGTCATTTGTTATTTTGGGCTTTATCAATAAAATTGACTTGATTCAAATAATGAAAACACAAGACAAATGTTAAATATTGAAAAACAAAACGCGTCTGTCATTAATATTAACCAAATGCTTTGAGTTTCTAAACATAAAACTAAAACAACCGAATGCAAATTAATTAAAATGTCATTTCCTCATGTCAACAGAAAATACATTAGAACATAAAAAATAAATATAATTTGTAGGAAACAGAGATGACTAAAAGAGGTTTGTCTCATTTTTATTTAATAGAAACAGTGAAGTAATTGTATTAATACTGCATTTAAACTGTTTATCAATACTCCATATTTGTTTGAATTATTGCTGAATTTAAAAAGAACATGTGCTCCTATAATTATCTGTCAGGACATCTGTTACTTTCTCTCAGGTGTTTGACCGGAAACAGACGAGTTTAGCTGTGAAGTCGTGAATAAATACTGAACATATTGCAGGAACTATGAGCGAATAAAAGTTGAATTTAACGATTTGAGACTGCTTTTGTATGCGTTATGGCAGGTGAGAGATTTAATCCAGCTGGATGTCTGGGTCAGCTGGATACAGGATACTGAGGCCCTAGACGCCTCCCCCCCCACTCCACCCGTCTGGGAGGTGGAGGTGAGCGGAGTCAGGTAGCAGCTTGTGAATGAGGAGGTTTGTGGAAAAAAAGACTTGAGCAGCGTTGGACACAAAGAGGGCATTTAGAGAGCAAGGGGGCCACATCTGGAGGGGAAACCCAAATACCAACCAATTAACCACAACACCTTATCCTCCCCGAGTGTGTGTGTGTGTGAGTGTGTGTGTGTGTGTGTGTGTCGTCAGGTTTCACCGCTCCATGCTGCATTCACGTTATCATATTTGTGTTCCAGCTGTTTCAGTTCTTTATTTTGTTTTAAAACTTTGGATTTCCTTTTTCTATTCTGACTCATTTTCACTTCTGAATTCTGAGAGTTTATACATATAGTGCCCTCCAGAACTATTGGCACCCTTTGATAAAAATGAGCAAAACAGGCTGTGAAAAAAAGTCTTTGCTGTTTATCCTCTTGGTCTTTCACTCAAAATATTCACAAAAATCTTACCTTTTCATTGAAGTAAAATTATTGAAAAAAAAAAAAAAAAAAAATGTTAACAAACAAATATTTTTCTCCAAAACATGTGTGCCACAATTATTGGCACCCCTAGAACATCTCATGATTAAAATCTAACTGAAGTATAATTCCAGTCATATTTTACATTTTTAAGTTCACCTGTTTGATTAGGAACTCTTAAGTGGTCAACCATGACTTCCTGTTTCACTGGGGTATAAATATGAGGTGACACAGGCCAAATTCCCTTAATCATTCATCACTATGGGAAAGACCCGAGAACACAGTGACGATGTGCGACGAAAAGTTGTTGAGCTGCACAAATCAGGAAAAGGATAAGAAAATCTCTAAACAGTTGAAAATACCTATTTCCACCATCAGGGCAATAATTAAGAAGTATAAAGCGACGGGAGATGTTAAGAATCAGCCTGGAAGAGGACGTGTGTGTTCATCGACCCCACGCACCGTGAGGAGGATGGTTCGACTGGCAAAAGAATCTCCAAGGATCACAGCTGGAGAACTGCAGAGGTTAGTCGAGTCTTGGGGTCAGAAAGTCTCCAAAACTACCATCAGACGCCACCTACATCACCACAAGTTGTTTGGGAGGGTTGCCAGAAAAAAGCCTCTGCTGTCAATCAACAAACTAAAGCGCCTACAGTTTGCCAAACGTCACTGGGGCTTTCAATGGGACCGGGTTATATGGTCAGATGAGACCAAAATAGAGCTTTTTGGCAACAAACATCAAAGGTGGGTTTGGCGTAGACAGAAAGATAACCATACAGAGAAGCACCTCATACCCACTGTGAAGTATGGTGGCGGATCTTTGATGTTGTGGGGCTGTTTTTCTTCCAAAGGCCCTGGACATCTTGTTAGGATACATGGTATCATGGACTGCATCAAATACCAGCAGATATTAAATGAAAACCTCACAGCCTCTGCCAGGAAGCTTAAAATGGGCCGTGGTTGGACCTTCCAGCAGGACAATGATCCCAAGCACACCTCAAAATCTACACAAAAATGGTTCACCAACCACAGAATACAGGTTTTGCCATGGCCATCACAGTCCCCCGACCTGAACCCCATAGAAGATCTGTGGGATGAGCTGAAGACGAGAGTCCACAAGCGTCGACCTCGGGATCTGAAGGATCTGGAGAGATTCTGCATGGACGAATGGTCTCAGATCCAGTGCCATGTGTTCACCAACCTCATCACGCATTATAGGAGAAGACTCACAGCTGTTATCTTGGCAAAGGGAGGCTGCACAAAATATTAAATGAAGGGTGCCAATAATTGTGGCACATATATTTTTGAGAAAACTATTTGTTTCAGGATAAGAATTTAATGTTTCTTTCAATTATGTTACTTCAGTTAAAGGTTAGATTTTTGTGAATATTTTGAATGAAAGATCATGAGGATAAACAACAAAGACATTTTTTCACAGCCTGTTATATATATATTTATATATATTTATATATTTATATATATATTTATATATATATATATATATTTATATATATATATATTTATATATATATATTTATATATTTATATATATATATATTTATATATTTATATATATATATTTATACATATATATTTATACATATATATTTATACATATATATTTATATATATATTTATATATATATATTTATAATGTCATATTAATCTTCACAAGTTTCACATTATAAACAAGGATTGTTTTACAATCTGTAGAATGTATTTTAGATAAATTAGTGTACTTAAGTAGAAGTACTACTGAATTGGTCTTAAGTATTTTCATTTTCTGTTACATTATACTTCTAATCCCAGAGATAAATACTGAACTTTTTACTCATCTGTTAACCTTTGTTTTACATGTTCAGATTAATAATACAAAATGTACTCAACTAATAAATAGCTAAGATTATACAACCAAAACATTATTGATCCCCAGAACTCACAATGTACCCAGAAGTATATAAAGCCATTAAAATGAGCTGCACCATTAAAGCATCAATAGTTATAATACAACAACTCATTATATAATATTCTGCATGAGTATTTTTTACTTTTGGTACTTTCAGTACATTTTGTACTTTTACACAAAATGTAAACACAGGACAGCGTGTTTGAAACTAGAAGAAGAAGAACTCCCTCAGGGTCTCAGCTATGTGGTCTATAAATAGAGTTATGCAGCGACACACACACACACACACACACACACACACACACACGCACACACACACACACTTCATTATGACCCTCACATACCAGCAGAAGTCTCTCACACACATTTCTCAGGATCTCCACCAGCACAAGCAGCTGTTCCCTGCTGACATCACTTAAGTAATGACAACTGTTGCTCCGCCCACTTCCCTCCCTGCTGCCATAGAAACAAGGAGGCGAGGGGAGGAAAGAGGATGTAGGGAGGAAGGAAGCAGAGGAGAGAGGCTGGGCAATCGCAGCAAGGAAGGGAGGAAGGATGGAGGGAGCGAGAGAGGATTAATACATCAACGGTAATAAAACCTTCAAAAATACCATACTGCTGCTGGAACACTTCCCATACTACTAGTACTACTGTAATTCACGTATTATGCAATACAACCTCAGAGGTGTCTGCACCCTTAACAGGTTAAAATATATCAGACACTTCCTACATGGTGGTGTTACTACTTTTACTGAAGTGCAACATCAGAGTACTTCTTCCACCACCCGGATTAAATAAAATGGGGCGAATGTTACGCAATGTTTGTATTTATTGTCTTGTGTCTTAAGATTTCAGGCTCCCTCCAATCCTCATTAAATATGTAAAACACAAGAGTAAAAATACAGAAACAGACAGAAGTTAAAATGAATACAAATAAATGCCTTCAGGTTATTAAAAAATATTCCCAATTCTTCACTGTAAGACTGAGACACTGGGCTAAGTCAACGTGACGTCACTTATTGGTATCTGGACGACAGTTTTGAAGCCTTGAGTTCAGCATTTGGCCATCGCCATCTTGGTTTTTTTGGAACCAGAAGCTGGACAAATCAAAATGTTATCGTAATCGCATGTGACCTTCTGCACTTTTAAAATCACTCAAGGATATGATTAAATAAGATTTTATATGAAAACATATGAAAAACACTACTTTTTATCTGAGAATAGATGGAAACAGAGGCTTCAACATGTGTCTTGCAGCTCTCAGCATCTGTGTGTGTGTGTGGTTTCATCAGTTATTATTATTATTAACAGCTTCATCTCATTAGTCAGTTTTCCATGATGTCATTTAAAGTACGTATACAAAGAGAGAAGCAAGTGAGGACATATTGTTGTTGTATATATTGTCCCGCCCCTTTCAGTGTCATAGATGGGACCTTTATTTTAGGGAAAAGTATGTATGGAAGTCAATGGCTAGAGATAAATATTTACATGGAAATAGGTGCAAGAAGTATTTATTAAATGGACAAACATCAAAGGTGTAATTCATTAAACAATTTAAATGGGATCAAAACATTATTTGTCTCACCGTTGACTACCATACATATTTTATTTTAAATAAAGTCTCAAGGTGGTCCACAGGAAGAGGCGGGACTTAACCGCTCTATTAAAAATACATTAACATGTTTTTCTGATGATGATGATGACAAATAATCTGCATTAAAACATCCACCAACATCATCTGGATGATCCTGCAGCATCAACACACACACACACACACACATACATACAGTATTTACACACACACCCCCCTTTACACACACACCCACACACGCGCGCACACACACACACAGTGGTGGCAGATGATCGCCTGAGAGGAAACACAGACACCTGAAACTCAGAGCGATTTAAACAACTAATGTAATGAAAGTGATTCTCTCTCTCACACACACACTCCATTTTCCTGGCCTCTCATCTCCAGTAAACGAGTGGGTCGGGCTGACACACGCACACACACACGCACACACACACACACACACACACACACACACACACACACACACTCCGAGTGTTTCTGGTAGACAGATGGTTCACTCTGTGTGAGGAAACTGATCTGATTCAGTACAGAGACTCCCTGTCACCACCTCTTCTTCTTCTTCCTCCTCCTCCTCCTCCTCCTCCTCCTCTCTAAATATGAGCCAGTTTGTCTCTGTCCTTCTCATCTTGTTTCTGTTTCTTCTTTTTTTGTTTTTAATGGTTTGAATTAGATTTTATTCTCATCTGTCTTTAGATACATTCCAGATCCTTTTAAATTAATGGATCTTCTTTTATGTAATGTAATAAAAAACATCTCTCYAATGTTATTAGACTTGTTTTTTTTTTAAGTTTTAGAGAACATATTGTACTTATGACTTATAACACTGGAAGGTTGTTTAACTTTGCCAAAATAAAGCATTTAACTAAACGCAAGTGTTTTAATAGATACAAATTATTAAAATAATGTTTCAGTGGGAGAATATATTGATTCACACCCGACAAACGTTTAATATTTCTACTTCATAAATGACTAAAAATAGTTTTTAATGACTCTGGATGTTAATCAGTTCTTTGATCAGCTGAGCTCCAAATGGCAGAAACACAAAGAGCAAGTGTCCCCGAAAATAAGCAGAACAAGAGGTGAAAGGTCAAAACAATCACACAGTCACATGCTGAAGGCACTGGGTCACATGTTGTCCTCCTGATACCTCACACACACACACACACACACACACACACACACACACACACACACACAGAGTCAGCACATTGCCTCAGACCAAACAATCATCGGCCCTGTTAGAGAGAGTTAAATATTATCAACATTTACGTGAATGGAGCTTCTCAGTTTGACCCAGTGTCCTCAGAACAAACTGGGACATGAGCTGGTTAGTTTGGGCTAATACTACTTTTAAATATTGTTCTAAAGCAAATGTAATGTCTGTGGTTGCTCTTATGGTTGGAAACAGCTTATATACTTTACTTTAGCAGCATTATTACAGTTTATAAATGCTATGTTTCAAGTAAAAGTCCTGCACTCAACATCTCACTTTAGTACAAAAAAAAAAAAAAAAAAAATCACAATATACTTAGCAGGACACACCTAACACACTGCTAACAGAGGAGTTAACACACTGCTAGAAGAGCAAATACGCTGCTATCTGAGAAGCTAAC
>NW_022280135.1:880011-882464 GCF_004355925.1 Anarrhichthys ocellatus
AGCTAACACACTGCTAACAGAAGAGCTAACACTGAAGACAAATGAGCTAACACATCTACCAGAGGAGCTAACAGAGGAGCTAACACTGAAGACAAATGAGCTAACACAGCTATGTTCACTATTCACATACGTTAGCGCATCAACTCTTTTTCAACAAACACACAAAAAACGAACTCAAGTCTAAAAACTTTTTTCCACAATCGAGTACGTTTTATTGATTGTTGCCGTTTCCATACAGCTTTTTTTTTTATTGTGAAACAAAATGAGCACTAAAATGTGTGAATGGAAAAAAAGAACAGAAGCTAATTTAAAGTTCTGTTAAAATTACAATAAAACCTAAAATGTGTGTTGCATCTGTTACAAGTTACCAAGTTCAAACGAGAGTAGATGTTCATTTTAAAGTCTGTTTTCACTAAGAGATGAATCATCCTCATTAAATCAACAGATCAGGTGTCTGATAAGTGTTTACTCGTTTTATTCTACATGGAGTTCAGTTGATGACGTTTTAAAAACATCTTCAACACAGCTACCATGAAGTGAAGCGTTTGTTGCGTCTGCAGCAGGAAAACAGACCAAAACTGTGAAGTGAGTTTCTGTTGTGTGTCTGAGTGCAACCCGAGTTCCCAGAGCTCCCATCAAATATTCATTAAGCTCCTTTCACAGCGTCTTGGACTCTCCAGGAAACACACACGCACACACACACGCGCGCGCACACACACACAGAGTGTGTGTGCGTGTGTGTGCTACAACAACATTATGATCTAATTACATTACTGTTAAACTGACTATTATCTGAGTATCTCTATTTAACTGAATATTATTGTTCCATAACTAATGACGGAACAATAATGCCTCGTGATAACAATTAAACTTTATTGATACTAAAAGTATCGAACGGTTTGTTTAAATCTGAGAGGGTTCATCCTCTGGGTAGCAGACGTCATTGAAGTGGGAAAAATGAAAGAACAAGTACCGTTAAAATTTACTTTAAGTACAGTATTTGAGTAAACTGACCACGGCAAAGTGGAGAAAATCAACTGTCACAATATTTTTACCTCTATATTGATATTGTAGGGCGACTATTAGTGCTTTTACTAAATATTTACTCAATAATATTTTTGATAAATAACCATCAGTAATGTGGATCACTTTTAATGTAGCGCAGCCTTTAAAACCAGGAAAACACAATATTTATGACAATATTCAATATTGTAATATCTAAAATCTAGTTCTCATACCACAATATTAATATATTATTGATTTATTTCCCCAGCCCTTCATAGAAAACTTTTGAATATGTGACTGAACTCGTGTTTCTTTTACTGCCAGGAGGACATCGAACGCATCACGACTGGAGGAGGTGGTTTGGGTAAAAAGAAAATAACTTAATTGAATACAACAGTAACAGCCAGCGTCGGAAATACACGAGGGCAAAGGGCAAACTGCCCCTAAGAAATATCATTTTGCCCCTGATATCACTAGGAGAGGGGCAAAAAATGCCCCCGAACTTTCTAAACGAATAAAAAAAAGGAGCGCTTCTTAAATCAGACCTGAGACTGCGGTCAACTCAGCAGACACTTAAATTTTAGTGCACCTATATCCTGAAATTCACGGTAAACTCATTCAAACGGCGCAGATCGGGAGCGAGCGAAGGACTTTGAAAGTTAATGGAAAGATTAACGTGAGACAACATGGACAAAAATGGGTAATATCACAATATTTGAGGCACTACAAAAATATTTTTTCTCAATGCCCCCAATTTTTTGAAAATGCCCCTGGATTTCAGTCAGTGGGGGCAAAAGTTGCCCCCAAAAAAATATGTAAATTTCCTACCCTGGTAACAGCTCATACCATGACAACAGCCTGCAGTGTGAGTGTGTGTGTGTGCGTGTGCGTGTGTGCATTAAGAGGGGATGGAGGGGGGTTTGGGGGTGAAGGAGCCCCCCCGATGGGAGGGCATCAACGTGGTGCTGGCCTGGTGACCAGACTCCTGCAGGTTTTCAGCATAATTTAAGAAAGTAAGTCGGTTTATTGTACACCGTATAAACACATAAAATGGCCGCCGCTGTGACCATTGATTTGAATGGGAATGCCTGTTCTACTCCAGTTCCATTTCTATCTGAAAAACCTTTTTAAAAACATGGTTACGAAGTCAAAGAAAACAGGAAACAAGAAGAACAACAAACAAAAAAAGTTTAGTTTTGAGTCTCGATTTGTGTTTGTTAGTAAAAGTGTTATTGTACACCTGAGAGTCCATAAAGACGCTACAGACCATGATTAGTATAAGAAGTAATGAGTTTAAAACCTTGAAATCAATTCAGATCACAGACGAGTCTGAGGATGAGTTACCATGGAGACGCCGGCTGCACTTCAATTATAGGTGTGAAACAGTTATTAGGTGAGATAACACACACACACACACACACACACACACACACACACACACACACACA
>NW_022280135.1:882474-884338 GCF_004355925.1 Anarrhichthys ocellatus
CACACACACACACACACACACACACACACACACACACACACACACACTTTCTAACCGGATTTACAGGATGTGAATATCCATCAATATATATACAAGTGTTTTTAACGCATTCATTAAATGCGTTAAAGCTCTTTATTCTCATTTCTTGTGTATTTATTGATTAACTGAAAACAAACACATCTGAAGCAATTGATTCGTCAACGACGTCCGATATATTTTCTGGGTCCAGCTTCTTAAATCTGCTGCTTTTCTCTGTTTCAAATTCACTTTTGAATAGTATTTGATATCTTTGAGCTTATTCAATAAAAACCAGACATTTGGAGTCAGAATAAACTACATTGTGATGATGATGATGATGATGGAACAACAGAGAGGCTTATTGGTGTGTTTTTAATGGAGCTCAAGGAGACACACACACTACCTGTTACTACACACTGCAGACTGTAGGGGGCGCTAGCAGGAGTTTTGTCTTTTATTATTTTACAGACTTTTTCTCTTATTAATCTGTTACAATTATTACATTTTATGTTAGTTTATCCACATTTTCCAGCAGGACGATCAAAGCAAACAGCTGAAGGACTTAAAGTCTGTAATACCACACACACACACACACACACACACACACAAAAAACACACACACACAAACACACACTGTAATACCACACACACACACACATACACACAAACACACACACACACATACACACAAACAGTCATTACTGTGTGACTGACACCTCAAACAGAAGCGTCTGTAACACAGATCACATCGTTAATCTGCAGCTCACATTACACACACACACGCACACACACAGTTTCCCTCATATTGACTGAATTGTCAAAGATCCTCTCACGTTACCAAATCCAGAGGAGAAGGAGGGGGAGAAGGAGGGGAAGAAGGAGGGGAAGATGATAAAAGGGAGGAGGAGAAAGAAGACAAAAGAAGGGAGGATGAAGATGAAAGAGGTAGGAGTTAGGATGGAGGGATGTGGAGGAAGAGGAGGCTGGATGGAGGGATGTGGAGGAAGAGGAGGCTGGATGGAGGAGGAGGAATTAGGGAAAGGAGTGAAAGGAGGTCAAGAGGACAAAAGAGCAAGAGGGCGTGTACAAATATGTGTAAAAGTGCATCAATGTAAAATGTGTAAACGTGTATAAATCTGTCACAAAATGTACATATCTGTTTGTGTATATATGTGTAAACGTCTATAAATGTGTATAAATGTATATACATGTATATAAATGTGTATAAATGTACATACATGTGTATGAATGTACATACATGTGTGTACTGAGTTGCAACAACGGAGCAGAGAGAAGATCAATACTCGTCTTCATCTATATCAGAAAGGGGAGTCGCCCTCCTTCTTCTTCTTCTTCTTCTTGGTTTTCTAAACCAATGACACCGGTCCAACAGTACTAGTACAGCCAGTACTGTAGTACACAGAAGTACTACTGAACCTACAGACGTCAGTAGAGTTTTATCTCCACGTTCAATAAGTTCCTACTCTTTTCTTTTTTTTGTTTCCGTTAAGTCAAAATATCTCCGTTATAAGGACGAGGAATTAGCCGATAGCTCCGGTTCTCAGCGAAACCATCGATGCACAGACGACTCTCACGGGTTCACTGTGAATATGAAGACGACTCTCACGGGTTCACTGTGAATATGAAGACGACCATCACGGGTTCACTGTGAATATGAAGACGACCATCACGGGTTCACTGTAAATATGAAGACGTCTATCACGGGTTCACTGTAAATATGAAGACGTCTATCACGGGTTCACTGTAAATATGAAGACGTCTATCACGGGTTCACTGTAAATATGAAGACGTCTATCACGGGTTCACTGTAAATATGAAGACGACT
>NW_022280135.1:884348-901227 GCF_004355925.1 Anarrhichthys ocellatus
CTATCACCGGTTCACTGTAAATATGAAGACGACTATCACCGGTTCACTGTAAATATGAAGACGACTATCACCGGTTCACTGGAAATATGAAGGACACTTAAAAACATTAAGATTCTCAAGCATCTTCTGCAGCCTCTTTGATTTCTGAGTGGAGATAATAGAGGATATAAATTATATATTCATTATATAAATTCAGCACAGCCAAAGGTTTGAACTGCACAAAGACACTTTATAAACACACACACACACACACACAAAACTCTATCTAAAGTGTAACACAATAACTGAATTTAATGGATCACTTCAAAGCGCCACAGAGGAAAGTAAAACCAAGGTTATGACAGTTAAACAATGCCAGGCAGGATATATGTGTGCGCGTCTGTGTGACAATGTGTGTGACAGGAGGACAAGGTCAAGCATGTTCACTTCCAGACTGAAAGAGGCCGATGCGTCACCTAATCGCTATGAGCCGTCTGCATGTAGTAAACCAATATGTGTGTGTGTGTGAGTGTGTACAAAGTAAAAGTCTGTTGAAGATATGGGCAAAAAAACAACAACACAAGTCCATAATTAACTGAATAAAAAATGTTCAAACAGTAACAGATCTGACAGCCAATCAGAGGGCTGGATTAACAAACGTGTTGACCTCTGACCTCACAGTGCTGTTAACATGACATCACCGCTGCAGCCTCAGAGGAAGGAATAAATCAAACGCACCTTCTGTCTGCAGCTTCACTGACTGAACTAATTTACCCTGAGTGCTACAACACACACACACGCGCGCGCTACGACACACAGACACACACAAGCTACGACACACACACACAAGCTAGAACACGCGCGCGCGCGCACACGCGCACACGCGCACACACACACACACACACACACACACACACACACACCTACCTACCTCCTGGTTAACTGCCATCAGAGTGTGAATCAATCTCCGCTCTGCAGCAGAAACACGCCTTCGTCCGGAAAGGATGTGAAGAGAAGCATGATGGGAGTGAACGCTGAGGTGTGTGTGTGTGTGTGTGTGTGTGTGTGTGTGACAGCAGGAAGATGGATGAGTCAGTCATGTCTGATTCCTCTGAACTTTGGGTCTAATCTCTGGTTTTGGCATCAAAACCTTTAGGTTTCTCACAGCACACATTCTGTGGTACTCTGTGAAGTACTCTGTCGTACCTTCTAGTATACTGCAGTACTACATAGTAGTCGTGGTTTAACCAAACATTAGAACTTTCTGACCAACCTGACTTTAGTCACCGGTTCAGTTCATTTAGTCTCGTAACCTTCAAACAGCTCGTCTCGTTCTTTTATTCTGAAAAATCAGTAAAATAAATGTTTAATCTGAAACTCTCTTTCTTTCTTTTCAAACAACAACATAATGACATATTTAAATTATGCAACACGATATTATTATTATTGTATTAAATATAGATTAGAGAGCAGACTGATTTTTAAAACACTGTACAGCTCTTTTCATGTCAAAACAAATACTTCGTGTTGATTCTTTGGAAATTTCCACTTCACATTTATGACTTTTGCAGTATTTGTTCTTCGTTATGAACTAAAACTTTGAGGCAGATTCTTCTGATTCTTGTTGTCAGTTTCTCTTCTGTTAAATATTCTTCTAAATATTCTCAAATGATGTGGCGTTCAGGGGCCGTGGGGAAAGACAGAATTCGTTGGTGGTTGACATCTCGTCTCTGAACTTCAGCTTCAATTGTTTCTGTATTTCATTTTTTGTGTGAAAACTTTTAGACGCAGATTGAAAAACGTTAATAATAAAACTCAAAATAAAACCAGATTTATAACGAGGTTTAACAGCCGTATTTAATACTCACACACTCTTTAATTAGTTTAATTATCCGAGTTACTTACTGAGTATTTTATTTATTTGTGGTCTGAACAAATTCTATGAAAAGCAGCCGGAAAAAATGTTGAAATGTGAAATTAAACATTTTAAATTATAAAAAGAGTCAGAAATCTGAATAATGTTTATTATTTCTATGTGACGCCGAACATTTAAAAAACACATTTATGCTACATCTTCTGGTATCGACGAGTCAAACAAATGTAACACTAAACTTCACAAAGTGCAACTGAATATTATCTCCCTGGCTTTCCACAAAACATCTTAAAATATGAGTTATTAAAATGAATAAGTTAATAATCTAAAAGTCTCTTTGCTTTGGTAGAGAATCCAGTTCTTGTTCTTCACTTCCAGATTAAACTAAAGTGAAGCAGAGCTGCAGTAAACAGATCAGTGAGAGATCAACACACACACACAAAGCATGATGTACTTAACAGGTATCAGTGTTTTATTCTGTAGGATTTTAGATGTTAATAGTAGAGTTTACATCTAAAGTACTGGAGCATGTTTTATTTCCTATAATTCAATAATCGACAAACATTTCTTGAGTCTTTACTTGTTTTTTATGTTGTTTTTCTTGCTGAATGACTTGTTTTTAAGAAGCTTCTGTGCACGTCTGCTAAAAACAAGATTCAAACTTCTGCTTCTGTGTGATTCTTTGAGGAGGAACTCAGATTACAGAGTTTCTTTGTTGATGTTTTGTGTGTAAAAAGTATTTCCCTCTGAAATGTAGTGAAGTTAAGTATAAAGTTGCATGAAGAACCTCCCTCCCCCTGGTGTATGGTGCATCACAAACCAAGCGCTCCCTCGGTCACCTCACTCACACACACACCAGCATCATGTTGGTGAGTTACCTCACGTTGCTCATCGCAGCGATAATGTCGCAAAAAAACTTCCTGCATGCAGATCATGAACTCCTCTGGTCCGGTTCAGAAGACCCCCTCTGGGTCGGGAACCACGGGACCAAAACCAGGTCCCTGTTCATAAAGAGGTTCAGAGCAGCTACAACAGGAAGTGATGCGTCACTATTAACTAATATTAATGAGTCACAGGAGACAATGTGTATAATGTACACAGGAATACTGATATTCTGTGTATTTACTTACTTTATAATGCACATGTTTTTTGTGTTTGGTGAAAAGTTTCCTTCATTGAAAGAGTTTGTTTGTTTCGTTTCTCATCAGGTCACGCCGTGCGTTCACAAACTAAGCTCCTCTCGGGGAAATCGTGTCTTTAATCTACGGAGTTAATGAGTTTCTGTTATAATCAATAGATGATTATCAGCACAACCGACTTCAGACTTTCTCTGAGACTCAGAAGGAAGAGCAGCAAAACTGAGTCCAGAAAGAGACCAAAATCACAGCAGATTAAAGCAAAAATGAATATCATATCAGCAAATTAACATTGTCTTCTTCTGTCTGACTCCTCCCCACTGGCGCATGCTGGGTTTTAAACCAAGCACTCCCCTTTTTGAAGCAGCCGAGCCTCAAAATCTTTTGCATTTCTCTGCTCAACTTTATGCAAACCAGAAAACGATTTCATACAGACACAAAAACCTTAACACCACCCCTCTCACCGGGCGTGGAATTCATCACAAACCAAGCGCCCCCTCTTAGCCTCTTGTCTCCACCTGCCCGCCACAAGAACACAGCAGACTGGAGCTCCAGACGTCATCTGTTCCACAGCAGCTGCACCCCCCCCCCCCCCCCCCGCTGTGTGATGAATCACAAACCAAGCGCTCCTTTTATTCTTTTTTAAATTCCGTTCCTGCAGCAGAAGATTATTCAAAACAACCAGCAGCTGCATAAATCTGCTGATCCCCATCCAGCTACCTCCACCTTCCTCACAGGCGTGCAAGAAGTCTCAAACCAAGCGCTCACATGGACCTGACAGCTGAGCATGCAGCTCGCTCGCTCACATGCTCACACACACACACACACACACACACAACAAAACAATGCAAAAACCTCCTGGCCGGGCCTGTTACACTCCATAAATCAAGCGCTCCCTTACCCTTGGGGCAGCTGACCGTGCAGCCTACGGATTACCTGCGTGTGTGTGCGTGTGTGTGTGTGTGTTAACCTCCCCACTATCTACTCCCTTCCAGGTCTGCTGTGGATCATAAATGAAGCACGCCCTTCTGACTCACCTACGGCTGATCACCCCCCCCCGGCTCTGTTTCACACCACAAACCAAGCGCTCCCCTTCTCTCCTCTGTGGCAGCTGAACAAACTAGCCCTCTGGCATTGTCATGCTTCACAAACCAAGTGCTCCCTTTACCTTTCAAGTTCAAACTTTCAGACCAACCCTCCCCCTCAAAGCCCCACTAACCAAGCGCTCCCTTCATCATCTGGAGCTGCTGTCCCTCCAGTTATCAGTCAGAAGTTTAAGCTGTAACATCTCCCCTCTCTCTTTAGCTGGCTTGTAGGGCATTAAAAACAAGCACTCCCTTGATTACCTCATAACCCAGAGCTTCCTCTTCAAATCTACATCCTCTTTTTAACTGCAAAATCAAACTAACCCCTTCTCCATCTAGACCCTCTCCCGTACTAGGCATGTAAGTCCATCACAAAACAAGCGCTCCCTTGATTAACTCATGTGTGTGAGCAACTATTCGCACCTTCATTTATCCTTTTCTGCAACAAAACTCAAACAAACCCCGTCTCTCCGTCCTCCCTCGTCTATGCATGCACTGCATCACAAACCAAGTGCTCCCTTCATTACCCCAGAACCTGGAGCTTCATGCACATAAATCATGACGCTGCTGTATGTCTGCAACAAAATCAAACCAACCCCTCCCCATCTCCCCCTTCTTGACTTGCCCCCCCCCCCCCTCAGCTGTCATGTGGGGCAAACCAAGCGCTCCCTTCATTACTTCAGGGGCTTCACATAGACAGGCCTCTAGTGTGTTTTACCCTGGAGCTGCAACAAAGTAAACAAACCCCTCCTCTCTCCCCTCCTTTAGACCCCGAGCTGGCATGTGGTGCATCACAAACCAAGCGCTCCCCTCATTAAGTGGAGGTTCCCCTGTAAATGAACAGGAACATTTACAGAAGGCACAAAGTGGAGTTTGTTTTTTTGTTTTTTTAAACTGCAACACTTCAAATGAAACAAAATCAAACCAACCCCTCCAACAAGACCCCCCTCCCCCCCTCTTGCATGTGATACATCACAAATCAAGCGCTCCCTTAATTACCTCTCTGCTGGAGCTTCACAACAAGCATCTTGTGTTTTTTTGTCCTGCAACAAAATCACAACCTTCATCTCTCCTCTTCTAAACAGGCATGTGAGGCACAACAAACCAAGCGCTCCCCATGATTACCTCATGAAGTGGAGCTTCCCTTCTCAGGCAGAGCAGCATTTTTTATTTTATCCAAAAGCACAAAGTGGAATCAAACCAACCCCTCCAGCTAGACCCTCTCCTCTCAGCTGTGGTGCATCACAAATCAAGCGCTCCCTCCAACACCTCACTGCTGGAGCTTCACATTAACAAGCATCTTGTGTTTTTTTTCTTCTTCTCTGCAACAAAAATCAGCAAACCTCCCCAATCTCCTTCATGTCTCCCCTTATCTTGCATGCAAAGCATCACAAAATCAAGCGCTCCCTCCTCTACATTAACACAGGAGCTCTCCCTCCAGCATCACTTGTTATTTCTGCAACAAATCAAACCAAGCACCCCCCCTCCTCCCATTCATGCAGACACCTCTCTCCTCTCAGCTGGCACGTGATGCATCACAAACCGAGCGCTCCCTTCACCTCCAGACCGTCACAATCAACATCAACACAACACGTCTTTATTCTCTGCAACATCCAAAAACACAACACGCGGAGCTGCAGCAGAAACCAAGCGGAGCTCTTTCTCTCTGACACACACACACACACACACACACACACACACACACACACCGGGTCTTACCTCTGGAGCTGCTGAAGGCGGTGTACCAGGACACGGAGACCAGCCCGCACAGCCCGAACAACAAGACCGTCAGGAAGGAGACATTTCGGAGCCTCATCTCCGGAGCATGTCCGCACCGAGAAGGGGGGAGGAGAGGGACTGACGGAGGGAGGGTATGAGGGAGAGGGGAGGAGGGGGGGAGGAAAGGAGGCAGGTAGAGAGAGAGACAAGAGAGAGAGGCGGTGAAAGACGGAGAGAGAGAGAGAGAGAGAGGAGAGCGGAGCTGTTACCGTCTGAGCAGCAGCAGCTACACTGAAAAGAGAGAGAGAGAAAGAGGGGAGGGGACAGAAACAGGTAGAGAGACATGGGAGAGAGAGAGAGAGAGACATGGGAGAGAGAGAGAGAGAGACAGAGTGACAGAGAGCTTAAAATAAACATAAATAAAATAATCTTTATATGAGACATAAAAGCAGATTAGACACAAATATGATGCAAATCTAATGGAGACAAAAGTCATTAACAATAAAATAAATGAAAGATTATTGCACTTTATCATTTTTAATTAAAGTGAAGTTATTATCTTGTGTATGAAAAGTGCGTTTGATTTGTTTACAGGGTGTGAAATAAATAATCACATTTCACGTCTGATTGGCTATTAGCTAAGCCCCGCCCCCTCCCACATTAGTTATTAAATGAGAACTCTGGCTGATTGCTGTGGAAAAAAACCGCAGCGACAAATAATTTCACCGTAAAATAATTGTAAAAAACTGGCAACAGAGACAGCAGTAATTAACCGTTAATTTACATGCGACGGATGAATGTTTAACTGTATGTTACAGTTATTATGAAATACTGTAAGATTAAATTTACAGCAGTTCACTACAGTGTGGATGATAAAACACCTATGAGCTGTAAAGTCTGTGTCGTCGTCGGCGTAATAACATCCACCAGCTATCGGCAACTAGCTAGTTGCACGAATTAATGTACTTTGGTCACATTAATAAATAAATAAGTTAATAAATAAATAAGTTAATACTTTTGATAATATGCATATTTATAATATTTTGTCATTGTTCAACACTTCGGTAATAGCATTAAATATATGACGATAGAATGGAAATTATTTTGTTTTCTAATTTTCTACTTCACTTTTAGGCAGATATTTTACTCCGATAATTTAGGAAGTCTCCTTCGTTCCAAAATGGCGGAAGGCTGCAATTAAAAGACCAATTAGCTTTCACTTCTTATCAGTGTTCAGAGTTCTTTAGTGTTTCTGGCGATGCTCATTTCATAAAACAGCGACGGACATAAATTTGAGGAGACAACGTTGTCGTTTCCCAAACGCTCCGTTTTTACGTTTACGCGGATTCACCGTGACCAGAGTTTTGAAAAATCTCCATTTTTAGTGACTAAAAACTCTGTTAGCATGCAGACGAGCCGCCAAAACATGGAGGAAAATATCAGTTTTCAAAAATCTCTATATATGGGAAAAGCTTTTACAACTGTCAGATGAATGAAGTGCAGTAAAATATACTCCAAACTCTAGTAGTCAAATCATAAGTTAGCTTTAAATGGAAATACTCAAGTATCGTTCAAGTACGACACAATTACACTTAGTGACTTGAGAAAAGGGAAAAATGAGAACTGTGTAAAGGCTCTTACAAACACGCTAACAGGCTAAAGCTAACACTTTTCAGATAAACATGGCTCTTGTGTTGTTTTATTATGCTAGTTAGCCGTAGCTTTATAATATACTTTATAATACAAACAGGCTAAAGCTAAAAGCTAATGCTTTTCAGATAAACATGGCTCCTGTGCTGTTTTATTAAGCTAGTTAGTCGTAGCTTTATAATATACTTTATAATACAAACAGGCTAAAGCTAAAAGCTAAAGCTAAAAGCTAATGCTTTTCAGATAAACATGGCTCCTGTGCTGTTTTATTAAGCTAGTTAGTCGTAGCTTTATAATATACTTTATAATACAAACAGGCTAAAGCTAAAAGCTAATGCTTTTCAGATAAACATGGCTCCTGTGCTGTTTAATTAAGCTAGTTAGTCGTAGTTTTATAATACAGTATCATGAGGAAAATATAGAAGCTAACATTTGGAAAATAACCATCAGGAAAAGAACATACATTACTTTAGTTTATATTGTCAGAAAACATGTTTCACACTTAAAATACAAATGCTAATGACATGCTAACTCTTCCCCTTGGAAGTGATGCTAATGTGACAGCACGCTAGTTAGCTGGACATGCTAACATTAGCCAAACACTGTTTAATTAGTTCACAGCTGGTTTTGGTATGAAAACCATCCAAACAGGATTTATTATACATATTTTTATAAATTAATAATGAACAATTGTGTTGAATTCTTTACTAAATAATTAGCCGACATATTGTGTTACTGTTTGTAACATTGACACAGACTCACCTCTTCCTGTTTTTTACCTGGTTCAGAGCTCCTGGATCGAACCATTGTCACAAAGGGAGGGGGGGCAGCAATACAAGTTGTTTGTGTGATTAAATTAATGGATGTGTCTTGTATAACTCTTTGTTGGAATCTTTATGTTATAGAGAATTATTATTTGAATATTGTCTTTTTTTTGTGTGTTAGTTTTATGTGAATATTTATTTAACTCTACGGTTTTGTTCCCACCAACATGGTATCGTCCAGCTAATTACCCGCAGAAGAATGAATAACGCACCTCTGGTTTGTCTGCTGTTAGAGGTTGTTGCCGTTTTATGTATAGAAGCCAATTAGTGCGTTTACATCTTCATCTCATTCTGCATCAATCCTCCAGTAACCACTTTACTCTGTAATTGTTTTTTAAAACTTTAATCAAGAGAACAGCTGTTTTTATTCGTTTTTCTTAATTGATTGTAATTTAATTTCTTCTTCTCCCACTGTTGATGTTGACTGTGATTAAAAAGAAATAAAGAATAGGATTAATAACTAAAGATTTTCCACACTTTCATTTACTAAATTCAATAATCTTTCATGGTGTTTGAACTGAAGATGAATAAAGGTTAGAGTTTAATTATTTTTTTGTAGAGAATCCGGATGTGTTGAACGCAGCCTGCAGCTCCACCTGGTGGTCAGGATAAAAACATAAAGTGTGAAGTTTAATGCAAAGTTACAGGTCAAACAAACAGAAACGTAAAGACAGTTTTCTTCAGTATTTAATAAAACTCCTGACCTGCAGAGAAGTCACAGAACAAATCTACCAGATAAAGTAGATAAGACGTGTTGCTGCTCTACAGAGGCGTTTGTTTTCTACACATCTTACCCACTTTGTTGCTTTCTCCTCATCCTTAACTGGATGTCTCGTTCTATCGAACTGGAGCTCTGCTTGGTTGAGGAGGTAATGGTTAATTTTAAATTGGAAAAGCTCAGATTTACTTCTCACACTGATAAAAAAATACATTAATAGAAGACAAACATTGTTTACTGGGATGTGTTGAACAGCTGCTGTTACTGTTCTTATGACTTCAGTAGATCAGAGATTTTTCTCCATTCAAAGAATGAGTTTATAATTCACATATTCAATTTATATTCCCTGATTTGGTCCAATGTAACCGACAACACTCATTACACGGGAAATAAAACATGTAGGTTACATGAAATACGTCTTGTATCTTGAAAAACTGCCAAATTTCTAGTGTTTTGAACAAATGGCGATTAAATTCAAACTGGAATTTTTAATGTAAAGAAACCAATTTATTTTTTTTGTTGTAAATGTCATTTTTTTGTATCTGCTCATATTTTTCTTCAGTACAGGGCACAAAGTATGGCAACCATTCCTGGACTACTAAAATTATATTTTTTTATTTCATTTCATTTCATACAGAGGTGTCACTTTCTGCATTGTAGAGCGAGAGATCATATGTGAGAAAGATAATGATTTGGTACTTGTATACCAACACAATTATAGATTATAAAATCATTTAAATTAAATATTTGACAGTTATAAATGAGTAAGCTTAAGGAGGTAAATAAGAATGTTAAGGTTAATATCTTTAATGTCTTAAAGAAGCAGTTTCACTGTGGCTAAGTGGAGAGCAGGTCCGTCCTTCAATCAGAGGGCTCCCGTAGCTAAGCCTACAGTGATGGAATCTGAATCGTCAGTCGCTTTGGATAAAAGCGTCTGCTAAATGACTAATGTAATGTCCCACACTGACATCTAGTGGTCATGAACAGAAGGTACAACACTAACATTATTTATTTTATTAATACAACCACCGTTATAATGACGTTGACTCAGCACTCTGAGGATATGATTTATTAATACATAAAATACCTTATCCATCGTTTATTAGGTTATTTAAACCTCAGAGCACGAATGTGAAGTTTTATAAGAGCCGATATCTACTCTGAACTTAAGCCTTTATGTCTCGTGCAGCAGAATAAAGGGACAGTTCACTCTGAAATCAACATATATTTACGCTTCTGGTAACAACTTCCGTTTCCGATAAGACAAACTTCTCAAAAGTCTCTCCAGCTGTTAAAGCCGACTGACAGCTGATCCAGCTGTGATCATCAGCCACCGTCATCAGAAACAGACGTCACTTCACGTGAGGCAACTGAGGAAAGGACGTCTCATGTCCAACATATTTCCTCTCTCCTTGCATGGTTTCCTCCATGCATCCCTGGTGGGAGGGACTAAGACGCAAGGAAAGGACCCAAGTGAGGGAAACGGGGATGCAATGATGGTCAAATCCCAATGTCCCCCCTAAACCCTCAAGGACTTACTGACGTCACCTGGTAAGTGGGTGAGTGTGAGAGACTGTGAGGGCTTGAGATGGTGTAAATATGAATGGGACAGTACTTTGCTGCAACATATCACGTTACCATGAAAATGACAAGAAATATGATGTATAACTGTGGGTATTTTATACTTTGTACTCCTTGATTTTAATGTCTTCCAGGCTAAATCAGCATACCATGCTGACTTACGGAAAGGGTGCATAAAGGGCTCAAAATGTCTGCAAGAGAGCCTCAAACATTTGACGATTTGACAGTGGGACAGCCCTAAACCCTCAAGGACTTCGCGGGAGCGCACCTCAAAGCCCGTGAGTCCGTAAGGGGTACATTGGGATTTGGCCTAAGAGACTTGGGATGTACCCTTGGAGGAGCAGTGCTCGCGCTAGCGCTGGCCTGTAGAGACTCGTCCGGACGGGAATGCGCAACTGAATCTGTTTGAGGACACCGATTGGCTAAATTGTATGTCACACATTTATATCTTTAACCAGCAATGTGGTAGATGTAGTAATAGATGAATATTAATGTTGAAGTGTGGTGATAGAAGTGTAGTAATGGCATAAATAAATAAATAAGGAGAAAATATAATAGTTGTAGAATCATCAGCAGCAGCTCTTATAGTAATGGTAGTACGAGTATCACATGTAGCAGAAGCAGTAAAAGTATTCGTAGGTTAAAGTATCAAGTTGGGCTGGGCAATAATAATAAAACAATATCTTAATATTAGTAGTAAAGCAGTAGCTCTAGCAGCAGTATTGGTTGTATCAGTAGAAGTACAGTCGTCAAAGCCATAAGATCAGGAGTTGATGGCAATATCGACGCTACCGTGACGACGTGTTCTCTGCCGTCAGTTCGCCATCGTGTTCAAGACTCCGAAGTATCGCATATTACTGGATGATTCCATATTTCAAAAACACAAATATTGACAATTTGTATAGTTTATTATTTATTTTGTTTTATTTGTTGTGGCTCAAGGTGGGGCGCCGCCCTAGCGCCCTCTATTGACCAGCCGCCACTGATTTTGAGACATTTGAGACCGAGTGAGTACTTTTACTATTTCAGTACTTTTACTCAAGTAGAATTTACACGGTGGTATTACCACTATAAAAGTATTTCTTCCAACACTGGAAGTATGTGTGATGGAAGATCATGTACACTAGAAAAACTGACAATAACAGATATAACAATGAAGAAATTAAAGAGCAGAAATTGGCTTAAAAAACATCTAAAATTTGTTAAATGTTTCCGATTGTTGTTCATCAAACAAGTAAAAATAAATGTCATCACATATGTTATCACATATGAGAGCGTCATACTTGTAACGGGTTGTATATGGACCCAAATGCAACACACAGGATTCCAGAGATCTTTGGCTTTTATTACTAACTTCAAATACAGCAGGCAGAGTTCAAACAGGGTCAGGATCAGAAGGCTGGTGGGTTTACCGGGAGTCAGGCAAGGCGGGTAGAACAGGAGATCAGTCCGTGAGAGTGTGCTGGAGAGTCTGACATAGAACCGAAGAACAATCTGGCAAATGTGTCTGGGAGGCAGGAGTCTATAGAGGGGCTGATTACTGACCAGAGGCAGGTGAGTGAACAGGTGAAGGGAGTTAGACTGATGAGGAGGGAGTGACTGACAAGTAGAGTGAGGAGGGTGTGGAGCTGAACTGTGACACTACTATTATATGTTATATCTGTACTATTTATATATTATGTTATATTAGTAACTTTCAACCTCCTCACATCTCAAACTATATTATTATTCACCACATCAACTAAATTATATTTATATTTCACTGACTTTTACATTTTAAAGTTCCATTATTTAATCGTATCATCAGTGTGATGTCACTCTCATGTACCATGCTCTTGTATAATTATCTATTTTTTAGCTTTTTATATTTGTTATTACGATTATTGTTAATATTATTATTATTAATAGCATTGGTATCATTATTAATATATTATTTATATCATTCAAATAATTATTTCTTCCTGTTATTATTGTTAACATTATTTACATGTCCTCAGAGAATCTTAAAACAACACAAAGAGACAAAGTGAGGAAGGAAGTGAGTAAAGGAAACGAGGAAGGAAATACACAAAGAAAAGAGGAAGGATATGTGACGGAATAAAAAAGGTTGTTTATGAATCATTCATTCATTTAATGAGATTCAGAGGACCCTCAGTGGTGAGGAAGAGAAGAAGGGAATAAAGGAAGGAGACGAGGAGACGAGGAGATGGGATGAAGGGGAGGGAGGAGGAGGAGTAAATCAGTGTTGGAGAGTCTCTGACGCGGAAGAAGAATCAGCCCTCTGAGAAGGAAGAAGAAGAAGGAACCCCAAAATGAAAGCACCCCCCCCCCCCCCCCCCCCCCCCCCCCCCCTCTTCACACTTGTTGAATAACATTTAATCTCTAAAAGCTGCAGCGGATGTTTTTGGACGTTTCCTCTCCCGGTGCCTCGCGTCTTTTCTCCCCGGTGTCCGTACGCGCGGGTTTCACCGCTGCATGAGAAAAATAACATCCCACTTCAGAGACACAACATCCAGCTTCTTACCGGGATCGATATAGTTCATCTCTTATTCATTCGGCTTTCCTTTTAAGCGGAGAGAGCTCCGGAAGCGCCCCGAGCACGTTCGCCCTCTCCACCGGGGTTTGTTTGCGGCGCCGCTGGGTGGCACCGCTGTCTCCGGGCGGAGCGACTCTGATCTCCGGCATGGTGGACGTCGGCGCGACGTCGAAAAAGGTTTTGAAAACCGCTCCATCATCATTACTGCATCTCCTGGAACTCTGTGTTTCACATGATTAATATTTCAGAGTAGAGCTCCGGCCTGAGAGACAGAGAGAGAGAGAGAGAGAGAGAGAGAGAGAGAGAGAGAGAGAGGCCGGGGAGCTCCGGGTTGACACGCCGACCGCAGCGCACTCTCCGCCGGGCAGCACCGCTGGGTGGCACCGCTGGGTCCAGCAGCCGGTGGTGGAGATGGTGGTGTTGGAGAACTAATCTCGTTTGAATTGCAAAATCGTGACCCGGTTGCCTACTCTGTATTTTTAGGACCTGGATTGGATTAGCTTCTGAGACAGGGGGAGCTTCGGGACAAACAGGCCGAGGACGGCGCGCTGTCGCCGGGTTGGGGGATGTCGCGCTGGCGGGACATTTTATAGAGATCCAGGTTTTTCTTTTTTTTCCCTGCACAACAGAAACCCCCAATTATTGTGTTTTTGTGTGTGTGTGTGTGTGAGAGGACATGGCGGACTCCGGCAGGGACATATCGCCGTACCCGGACTCCGCGGACTGCCAGACACCGAGCCCCCTGGCCGGGAAGAAGAGGGCGCAGCAGTCCCCCGGTCTCCGGAACAAGTACCGGAGCTCCGCACCGGGCCACTGCCTAAAGAGGGTGACCCTGACCAAACCCACCTACTGCCACAGCTGCAGCGACTTCATCTGGGGGCTCGTGGGCTTCCTGTGTGAAGGTACGACTACATTAAACATGTGTGTTTATTTATAGTAAATCATGACTTATTTATAGTAAAAACTTGAATTCGTGCCCACATAAGAGCACACTTAGTGGGAATTGAACCACCGAGCCTGGCTGGTTGTTACTGCAGCCTGTGGAGCTTCAGGTGACTCTGGACCAGGTGTGTTTGGGGGTCTCCTTCCTGTCAGGTGACGTATGTTGACAGTGTAGTGACCGAGTGGACAGATTTAACCTCCGATCTGGAGCTGGGTGTGAGACCAGATCCCAGACTGGATCCAAGACTGGGATCACAGACTGGGATCACTGGATCACAGACTAGGTCACAGACTGGATCACAGACTAGATCACAGGCTCGGATCACAAACTGGATCACAGACTAGATCACAGACTAGATCACAGACTGGGATCACAGACTGGGATCGAAGACTGGGATCGAAGACTGGGATCGGAGACTGGGATCGGAGACTGGGATCGGAGACTGGGATCGGAGACTGGGATCGGAGACTGGGATCACAGCCTGGATCACAGCCTGGAATCACAGACTATATCACAGACTGGATCACAGACTAGATCACATATTAGATCACAGGGATCAGGCTCAGTTGAAACTTGTTTTGGGTCATTGAACTAAAAGTGTTATCATCTTCTGCAGCAAAAATGAGAAACCAGGAACTCATCCTTTTTTCATTCCTCCTCCTCTTCCTCTATTCTTGTCCCTTCCTATTGTTCTCTCATTTCCTAATGTCTGTTTCCTTTACTTCTCTACTCTTTCCTTTCTTTCTTTTTTCCTTTTTCTTTAATTTCATCTCCTTTCCTTTGCCCTTATTCTCTTTCCTTTCTTAGTCGTTCCTTTCCTCCCTTTTCCTTTTCTTTACTTTCATCTCCTTTTCTCCTCTTTCATTCCTTCCTTTCCCCTTCTTTCCTTTCCTCCCTTTTCCATTTCCTGTTTTCCTTTCCTTTCCTTCCCCTCTTTTCTTTCCATCTCACAAAGCCACGACCTAATCATGAATTCAACAGGCGAACTGAAGAGCAGATCCAAGACAACCTCCTCCAAAACACACACACACACACACACACACACACACACACACTCCACTCTGCCCAGTAACACACTGGTTGTCCACCATCAGAGCTGCAGTCAAGTCGTGATTTACTTCCTCTGGGTTGGCATGGCAACAGGAGGCATGTTTGTGTGGCAGCGAGCAGTGTCATGACCACCTTCTTCATCATCATCATCATCATCAAACAGCAGCAGATGCATTAAAAGCTGCAGAACAACAACAACAACAAAGAAAAGTGCTGCTCGGCTGGATTACGTAATGTTTCCTTCTTTAAGCTGTGGAGTTGGATTAACACGAACATGTGATGTCATCAAAGTGCTACATCTGGCTGTGAATATTTAATATAAATATATATATATATACACTGTATATTATAAATAAAACGCCAAATCTCTTTATTATCACAACTTTCAATGGTAGAAATGCAGCTGTGCATTTCACAAATTACAGGATAACTGCAGTTTATTAAAACCGGGCTTTTATTTTGGTAGTTTTGTCCGTCATTTCATAATCAGTGCTGATAACTATGAACGCTCCAATGAGCTCTGTGAACATGTGGTGTCATCTTAAAACAGACCTCTTGTTCCTCGAAGTGTATCTCTGTGTTGAAATAAAGATTAAATGAGATTTTATCTGCAGGAAACTGTTGACTACTGTCACAGAAGGAAAAACAGTACTTGGTGGTTGACCACGTGAACAGAGGAGAGGATTGTTGTTGCAGTTCAAGGACTAAACCCATCAAAGTCTTGGTCTTGTCTCAGTCTAAACCTCTCGATGTCTTGGTCTTGTCTCTGTCTAAACCCCTCAAAGTCTTGGTCTTGTCTCGGTCTAAACCCCTCAAAGTCTTGGTCTTGTCTTTAAACCCTGTTGTTTGACGTCTGTATTTCTAGTCATTGAAGTACGAGCAATTATTTTGTCCAAAATGTCTCCAACAAAGTAAGAAAATTGAAAACAAACCAATGACTTTATTGACTGAGTGTAGAATTAGTTTGCCTCCATTTTTAGTCCCTCTCTTAGTTCTTATTCCTTTTGACTGTGAGACATAGATTGCAATAAAGGTGATGTAATCCAACCAACCTCAGATTGCACAGCATTGTGGGTAAAAAGGACATCAGATAACCAGTTCCTCATGATAAGAACAGCCAACATGAAGCATGAAATCTCGGCTGTTTTTTAATTTTTTTAACCCAACCAAACAGTAACATTCAGGTCAGTAGTATAGTGGATCTGTGGGGAATCGAACCTACAACCTGACAGTGTTGGTGCCTTGCTTAGTGGTCTCTGACTGTCCTCTCTGTCTCCTCCTCCAGTGTGTAACTTCATGTGTCACGAGAAATGCCTGAAGACGCTGCGCTCAGCTTGTTCCTGCATGACTCCGTCTTTGGTCCGGGTGAGTAAAACAAACTCATGTTTATTGATCGGCTGCACCGATCACTGAGCCAGATTAACTGCTGCACCGATCAATAAACCAGATTAACTGCTGCACCGATCAATAAACCAGATTAACTGCTGCACCGATCAATAAACCAGATTAACTGCTGCACCGATCAATAAACCGGATTAACTGCTGCACCGATCAATAAACCGGATTAACTGCTGCACCGATCAATAAACCGGATTAACTGCTGCACCGATCAATAAACTGCCAACGAGCATGAGTGAGAAGTAACGGAGAGGACGGGTGATCAGACCCGAGGACTTAAGAGCTTCACACACTTTACTCAAGTACTCAACTTAAGTATTAATGCAGGGTACTTTTACTCTACTACATCTCAGAGGTACATATTGTACTTTTTACTGTACTACATCT
>NW_022280135.1:901237-904223 GCF_004355925.1 Anarrhichthys ocellatus
TATTGTACTTTATAATGTACTACATCTCAGAGGTACATATTGTACTTGTAACAGGTTTGCTGCTACCCGGTGGGTCTTGTGAGCACAATGACGCCAGCACACAGTTGAGTGACGGTTTCAAATG
The DNA here is from genome assembly GCF_004355925.1 of Anarrhichthys ocellatus. NCBI lineage: Eukaryota > Metazoa > Chordata > Actinopteri > Perciformes > Anarhichadidae > Anarrhichthys > Anarrhichthys ocellatus. The sequence goes on from NW_022280135.1 coordinate 901,362, forward strand.
TTCTTTATTGTCATATAATCTGACTGGGCTTGGCCGTGTGCTCTCCTGCCTTGCCTCCGAGCACACGCCGCGGGAGTTTGCAGTGATCTCCCGTCCTGCTGTACCACTGTCGCTCGTCCCGAGCTGTCCCTCTCGCCTCCGTCCCTACTGGTGATTAAATACAGCCGAGAGTGAGACAATCAGGATCCGTTTTAGCTGCGCCTAATTAAGTCTCTTCCCGGCACCGTTCCCTGAACCACTCCCACACTCCGTCCCCTCCACAGCTGAGCCCACCCACGCCCGCCACCACAGTACTTTATAATGTACTATATCTCAGAGGTACATATTGTACTTCATACTGTACTACATCTCAGAGTTACATATTGTACTTTATCCTCCACATTCAATAAACTCAACTTCAAGATGAGGGAACAGGAAGTGAAAAAATGCTGAGTCATGTTTTAGGACTATTTTTAGGATTCCTGCAGAATTTAATTGTAGCATTAAGATACTTATGTTCCTGTAACTGTGCCAAAATAAAACACTATTTAAATACTGTATTTTGGGGAATAAAAACATGTTTTAACCCTTTTTTTACACTTATACTTATGTGTTACTCATAAATATTTAAACAGGCCAGTTATCTCTTTATTTGATGGTGAGTTTGACTCCTCCTTTACGCTGCCTTCTTAATATCTTCATGTGTTTTGGTGAACACCAGCTGCCGGCCCTCACAGTTCAGATCTCGGGCCCCCGGGCTGTGGCCCACCCACGACACCTGGTGCTTTATGTTGACCCGTCATGCTGTTGTATAACATGTCATGTTGTTTTTAGTAACGCTGTTGTCACATTCAGGACCTACAGATAATCCTAATCCTCTCTGGAGCCATTATTCACTCAAAGCTCAGTGTTCTAAAAAGCTTTTTTTAATTACTGATCTGTTATTGTCATCCATTTAAATGTGGTTTATTTTGACCAAATATGTACAAGAACAAGACTCTTGGTATTTTTTAAACTGTCATGTTTACGGTTTTATTTCCTTGTTAATGTTTTATTTAGTTGTGTTAACATGTTTTAATGTTTTAGTTCTTCCTGCTTGAGGATCAACACGTTGTCGTGTTTTTTCCGTTAGCGTTAGCTTCAGGCGTGTTGACCGAGTCTCCTCGCTGCCCCCTGCAGGTTCCTGTGGCTCACTGCTTCGGACCCGCCGGCCAGAAGAAACGTTTCTGCTGCGTCTGCAGGAAACAGATGGAGGGGAACGCGGCGCTGCGCTGCGAAGGTCAGAACCAGCTTCATCCTCCAGTTAAACCAGTTCAACCAGCATCGGATTATTATCTATAAATCATAAACCAATAAAAACATTCTGTGAGAACAAAGTCAGACCTGCAGAGAGATTCATTTCGTTTATTTCAATCATTTTCAGCCTGTACAGCTCAAATACACATAAATAATAAGTCATGACTTTTAAATTAAAAACATGTCTGCTTATTAAACCTTCCCTTGAACTCTGCAACAGAAACGATCCTCCAGTAGCTACATTCGTGGTTTTATTTTTTATTGTGACATGTTTTTTAAAAGCAGAACGTTATGCAAGTCAATAAACCATAATAATGGGGAAAAAATATTGAAATTGTGTCGTAAATAATAAAAAATACAAAAGAAATTGGCATGTTTTTTTACATAAAAGTTTAATGAAGAAACTCACAAACATATTTTTCCTAAAGTGAAAAGACCGGAGAAAAAAAAAAGGAACGCTTTAGCTATTATAATTTTTATTTGAGATTAATTTAAACAGGATGAAAGAACCAGAGTCCGTTTGTTGATTATTTTGTTTATTTTATTGTGTGTGTTTCAGTGTGTGAGCTGCATGTCCACGCTGACTGTGCCGTCTTCAGCTGTGCAGACTGTCGTAGTCCTCACCTGGACGGCACTCTGGAGCAGGTGAGTGTGAGAACCAACTACCATAGAGTCTCTAAAAGAAGATCCAACTCAATAATGTGCACTTCTACAACAACCAATCAACAACCAATCACTACTTCATGAAACTACAGAGAGTCGATGATGACTGACGGACTGAGATAGTTAACTCGGTCACGTTTCAATTCCTTTATTAAAACATTTGTTTCTACATTTGTACTTTATCAAATGTCACTCGTTATGTTTGTGTTTGGTGCACTGCGATAAACTGGCGAACTGTCCAGGGTGTACCGCTGCCTTCGCCCAGTGTCAGCTGGGATCGGCTCCAGCGACCCTGAATAGGATAAGCGGTTTGGATAATGGAATGGAATGTTTGTGTTTGCACTTTAATATCTTAAATGAATCAGACCTTAGAGACGAGACAGATGGCGGTTTCATCAGCAGCTACAATCTATTCTTTGTGAATTCACCCGTCAGGACCATTAAAAAATATTTAATACAATTTCATTTGTTTTTTTCAGCAAAATGCAGGAAAACTGAAACATTTTTGAAACATAATATATTTTAGGTCTAAAAAAAATAATAAAATTGATTATTACAAACTGAGATTAATTAAATGAAGGAGACATATCCTCCAGCTCTAGTACGGATGATATGGACTCATTGTCTACCTCCATAAGAATTTTAAATATTGTTGCTAGTAGTTGTGTTGGTTGTGCAATAGATTCATGATGTAATGTCTGAGTTGTGCAATAGGTTGCTTGTTCCTGTCTGGTTGTGTAATGTCTATGTGGTTGTGTGTGCTTTAGTACATGTTGCGTTCTATAAAGGCAGCTATAATTATAATATGTTATGTGTCATATCAGTAAAAGACAAATATCTCTGTGTGGACAATATCAAATATATCAAGTGAAGTCAGTGCTTCGTGTGTTAAAGCTGCATTCTCTCTAGTGTCCACCAGGGGGC
>NW_022280135.1:919223-929631 GCF_004355925.1 Anarrhichthys ocellatus
GTGTGTGTGTGTGTGTGTGTGTGTGTGTGTGTGTGTGTGTGTGTGTGCAGGGCCAGGTGCAGAGCGGTCTGCGCTCAGGGATCCGTATTGCTCAAGGGAACTACATCAGGCTGACGGTGAGCAAATCCATACATGTCCAGGTGGACGGAGAACCGTGGATCCAACCGCCGGGACACATCATCATCTCTGCTGCTGGACCAAAGGTTTGTCCCCGAAGGGCACCCGTAGTTTGTGTTTTTGTTGGTTTTTCTTTTAATTTCTGTCTTTTGTCTTTATCCTCGTTCCTATCCTTTCTTCTTCTTTGTCCCTTTTCTTCTCCTGTTTATTCATTTACTTCTCTTTTTTTATGGCCTTTCACGTGAAAATGTGATTTATCTGTATTATGGTATTTTCTGTGTATACCTCTTGTTTGTCCATAGTTTGGTATCTTCTGAGTATGCCCGTCCTTAATCTGTAGTTTAGTATATTCTGAGTATACCTGTACTGTACCCTGTATTTAATCAGTAGTTTGGTGTGTATCTCTGTAGTTTATCTGTAGTTTGGTGTGTATCTCTGTAGTTTATCTTTACTAATTTACACAACGTTTGTTCCTCTGCTGTGTCTGCAGGTTCGGATGCTGAGGAAGTCCAAGCAGAAGCAGAAGAAGTCATCAGGTGGCTCAAAGGACGGTCGTTCTGAGAGTCCGTCCTCCAGAGACGGAGGAAACTGACCGACCCGCCTAAAAAAAATCAGCATCCTGCCTTTTACCTGCCTCCTGCTGCTATCTGGGAGGCCATTTTGTTTTCCATCAGCCGGCTGTGAGCTCACTCGTGGAGCTTCGTAGCGACGCTGACGGGCTGCAGATCAACCTGGAGACTGAAGGAGGTTTAAAGTTTACAGCCTGCACGCGGTGGGAGGAAGTCCTGGATCGCCTCAAGTTTGGTCCAGTTGGGATCACATTTCCATCCTGCTGACCAAGCACTTATCACTCACAGATTTCATAGTTAATATTCAGCAACTGAACTTTTTTACTTAAAAAAGAGGAACAAGTAACTTCTCAGTATGGATAAGCTTCAGAGTTTGAACAAAATAAATCTATAGAAGTATTTAACAGAAGTAGATTTCTGTCCAGATGTGACTGTATATGTACAGAAAGTAGCAGTAGACTCAATGTCAGTTGATTAATTGTAATAACTTTAGTTGTATTAATATAATGTACAGCTATAGAGTGATTATAACCTTAATCATATTGTCATTAGAGAATATAAAGAAACAGGAGAACTCCTGAAGACAGGCAGTTTAGTTAAGAAGCTGCGACCACATTTTGTTTATCTAAACCACAAATCTCCTTGGAGGCTGAATGATTCTTCTTCTGTGAAATTTATTCGTAATATTGGTTTCACACAATATTTATGTGGTGAAGCTCTCCGAAGCTAATGAGCACGCAAAATCAAACAAGACATCTCTGAAACCACTGTGTGTAACTGCAAAGAGTCAAAGAAGTAAAAAATACATAAAAGTCAGATCAAAAAAGTGTTAAAGTGAAGATAAACTGTAAAGCCTGAAGCACAGTTTGTATTTCTGCAGATGGAAAGTGTGAAGCTCTTACTTTGGCAGCAACACCAACTGTGAATATATGACAGGATTTATAAGCCAAAGTTTGATTTGCCATGAATTATAATCTTTTTACGATGACGTTGCACAAGACGGATTTTGTGCAAACTAGATAATAACTTGTGCACAAGATTGAAAACATCTATCTTTTGTGACATAATAAAGAACTCATGACCAGACTGTCACAAAATCTGTCTTTTTAGTTGATTTAATTAATATTGAGATCACGACAAATAATCTGAATTATACGTTCCAAAACGCAATTGTGAAACTTGCCAAGATTTACTTTTACGGTTACCAATATACCGTTATTTTGCATCTTTCTTTCGCTCAACAGAATTGACTTTATTTGTCCAAATTTCTTATAAAGAATGCAAAATGTAACTAAAATTACAGTGATGCGCTACAGATGGTGTTGTTGCTACGATGGAAACTGTGCTGCTTTACACTGTTTTCAGTTAATGCTAACATACTCAGCTGTGATGTATGACTGACTTTATCGCTTTCCCGTCTTCTCTGGTAGCAGTTAGCTAGTTGAGTCTTATTAAACTGAGTTTAGCTGAGCCGTGGAACTACATAAAGAGAAAATGTCACGTTAGAAATTGTCAAAAAGTTGTGCCATTGTGATTAAAGGCAGCACCGTACATTTGCTAAAAAACTAGCTATATAACAGCACCATTACTAGCTTGTAAGGTGGTTAGCGTTTTCTTGAAAGTTAGCCAGCTTGCTAGTATGTCGAAACAAAACTTAATTTGTAAATTAAGGATATGTTACTAGCTTTATTAGCTAGTTGCCCTGCTAGCTTGTCTATACAAAATGAAAACAAAACTCAATAAATTTTACGGGAAAATAAAATTTGTAAATCAAAAGCATAGATTTACTAAAATGTGGGCAAAAATGGTGGCACTGTATCAGGTAGCACCAGCCACTAGCTAGAAAGCTAACTGTATTCCTAGCTAAGCTAAACTGGAAACAACTCTAACTTTGCAAGTTAATCGGCTCGTTTACTAGCAAGCTAACTAACAAGCTTGTTGCCTAAACAAAACTTAATTTGAAGAACTAATAAAGGGTTCAATTACTAAAATGTGGGAACACATTACTACTGCAGATAGCATTAAAGAACTGAGCTGAAAACTAGCTCAGCATTAGCTTAACAAGGTGGTTGCTAAGCTAGCTTGCAATAGACAAAATTAAAAGTTAAATTCACATAATTGTAGGGGGAAAAAATAAAATGTTAAAAATGTTGGTACAACATTTGACCCTCTGTGCACCAGATACTAGCTAGAAAACTAGCTACATTACTAGCTAAAACTAGACATATTACTAGCTTGGCGAGCTAGTTAGCTTGTTTACTAGCAAGCAAAACTTAATTTGTAATTGAAAATTGATTGGGGTCAACAAATTAAGTAATTCACGGTAATTTACTATGAGGGGATATATTTATATTGATCACAATATTAGTTCTTTCAATTATTCGCAATTTGAAGGTAAAATTGCTCAATTTATCAAAACTTTACACCTGGGCTCAGTATTTAACGTTGAATGAGTTAAAAATAAGGAATACAACATTGCCAGATCTACAACAATGATCATATTTGATATGATACAACTTTAATCTAAAGTTAATAATAATAATAAAATTAGTTTATTTGCTGCCACAACAAAACTTGTCAACGACGAGCTTCAGCTGCCAGTTTATATGAAGGAGGATTTAAAGAAAGAAGAACTTCGTCCACATTCCAGATGCAGAACGTAAAGAAATAGATATTAAAGGACTTTATGCTGAAGGTCTCAGCTCTTCATGTAGCCACAACAGTATTTGATCACTGTACTTTGGATGTAATATTCAGTTTTTTAAACTGCATTAACCGATTTATTTTGATGTTATTTGGTGCTAGAATAATATGTTAAAATTCTGTGTTTGATTCTAGATTCAAGGATCTTGTTTTTACTCAAAGCCTCAAACTCCATTCAAAATGTAGCTTATTTAAGGACTAATTGATGGAATAACAAGTTTGAATGCAGACTGTATTCTCCACATTTAATGACTTTAATAAATCAAGATTACAGTGAGAGTTTCTGGCTTTGAAAGAACGTGGATCAGATACATCAGTGGCATTAACTGTTACTTTAAGTGTTTCCTACAGTCGACAGTACTGTGTGTACTGACATGTAGCTGTGAGTAGTTTAAACTGTACACATGCTGTCACAGTGTTTTGTTCCATGCATGAAGTACTGTAGTTCTGAGTGTTGTGTATTTACAGCATTTTGTCTCCTGTTTATTCACAATAATGAGTCAGTCTGTCGCTGGTAAATAATGTCAACTGCTGGTTTTTACACGTTTTAAACAGTTAATACTTCATGATCCTGCTCTTCATCTTACAAATTATTCTTTTTAGAATGACTTCCTGCTCGGGAAAAAAACAACTTGCAGATTCTTGAAACTTGGGACATTTGAAGTTTTTGATTAGATTTTAGGTGTTTGTTGGATTCAAAAATCTTTCTTTTACCACTGAATGATTTGAAGCCCTAAAGTCCTTAAAGAGTGTCTTTTTCTTGCTTGTACAAGATATAAAAATAACATCTTTCAGGACTTTTGGACTCCTTAATATAATACAACCTCAAACAAGAAAGTCACCAAAAGTTTCTCTTCTCTGCAACTTGATATTTGATAGAAATAAATTGAAATCAACCCAAAAAACAGATTTTCAGGAATATAAAGTTAACGAGCTAAAAGATGGACAACCAGCTGTCTCGTCTTCAGATTTAAGAAAAGCAGTTTAGTCCAAAGAAGTGTTTTCAACTTTAATGACTCGATGAGTAACGATGATAAATGATAAAAATATAGTTTCAAACAGCAGAATATCGAAGATTTTTGAGCAAATATTTCCTCGTGCATCCACAACAGTTAATCTCTGTAAATGTAAATGTGTCCCTTCCTGTGTTTAAACATCCTCCATCGATGTCATGAACTACTCTCTATTTGTTGTTCAATGTTACAAAATGTGCAGTTTTTTCCAGCTTCTCTGCGTCCGTTGTGCCTCGTAGCGTTAGAACCACCTGTGGTCATTAAGCCCTGCCCCCCTGAGAGCAGACCAGGTGGAGGTTTGTCCTGAAGGTGGATGTTTGTCCTACAGGTGGAGGTTTGTCCTGCAGGTGGAGGTTTGCCCATTAGGTGGTTTGTTCTTCAGGTGGAGGTTTGTTCTTCAGGTGGAGGTTTGTTCTGCAGGTGGAGGTTTGTTCTACAGGTGGAGGTTTGTTCTTCAGGTGGAGGTTTGTTCTGCAGGTGGAGGTTTGTTCTTCAAGTGGAGGTTTGTTCTGCAGGTGGTTTGTTCTTCAGGTGGAGGTTTGTTCTACAGGTGGAGGTTTGTTCTGCAGGTGGTTCTTCAGGTGGAGGTTTGTTCTGCAGGTGGTTTGTTCTTCAGGTGGTTTATTTTACAGATGGAGGTTTGTTCTGCAGGAGGTTTGTTTTACATGTGGAGGTTTATTCTTCAGGTGGAGGTTTGTTCTGCAGGTGGAGGTTTGTTCTGCAGGAGGTTTGTTTTACATGTGGAGGTTTATTCTTCAGGTGGAGGTTTGTTCTAGAGGTGGAGGTTTGTTCTACAGTTGGTGGTTTGTCCTGAAGGAGGTTTGTTCTTCAGATGGAGGTTTGTTCTGCAGGTGGACGTTTGCGTAGTGCCTCATCAACACCGTCAGTGCTCTGATGTTTTTCGTATCTTCAGATTTTTTTCGCTGTAAATTTTCAGTTTTATTAAAAAGATAAAATGTATATTTTTGCAGACAGAAGCTGTTTTTTGTGTTGTTTTTATTTTTAACTGTAAAGTTGCACTAACTGTTTAATTGATGCTCTTTGATGTGACGTTCAGGTCATGATGAATGTTGTAACAACTAAGGCTGAATATGTTGTACACATATGTAGTACAAATATATAAATGTACATATATGTTTAAATACATGACGTGTTTATTCAGAATAAACTAAAGAACATATGAGAACGTTTCTGTCAGATTTCTCTCTTAAATCTATCTTTGTTTAACATGTACTTAAGTGAAGTACTTTGAAGTACTTGAGTATTTCTATTTTCTGCTACTTGATACTTCTACTTCATCTCAGAGGGAAACGTACTTTTTACTTTTTTTTGTTTGACAGTTTTAGTTCTTTTGCAGTTTCAGATGAAAACAAAAATATACAATTAACTAATAAATCATGATGTATTATTACATATATATATATATATATATATATATATATATATATTTGCAGCAATGGGCTTCCATAGTCAGAGTGAGACCTCTTCGTTCTTTTATCACCTCTCTCTGCCGTCACAGGGATTTTCCAGTGAGGAAGGAAATCATACTTTTTTTATGAACAAACCGAGACAAACTTCAACCTGCAGGACTTTTTTGTTTCTGGCGCGTGCTCGGTGGGATTAAACATCGCGTCATATTAAAAAGTCTTCTTCTTCTCATTTAAAACTGTAATGACGCCGTCGCGTGGCGTCGTGACGCGCTTCAATTAATGGATCCACTGGTTCGGCACGAGCGTGTTGAAGTGATGTCTAAAAGTTAACTGTCGCTCATAAATTAACCCGAGCTTAACCAGGTAAGAACACATTAACTACCCACTTTTACCAGAGAACTAGATTTCTGTATATTTGCACTACTCATTTCCATAATTTACCCGTGAACCTTTACAGTTGCGCTTTGTTGTGCTACTTCACTTCCTTATAAGACAGGTACACTTGTGAGAACGTCGCCAACCAAACTCAGCGTTAAAAATGAAAATTTTAACGTTTTTCTGCTCGTCAGCAAACGACAGAATGTCTCACATCAGCACTAAATATATATTTTGTATCTGAAAGCCAACGGTGAGTTCGGCTCGTGTATGAAACATGGACATCCTCGGTTAGTGGTAGTAACTGGAGGATCTACTGCAGCTTCACTCGCTGGACTTCCCTAATAACCGCAGTGCACGTTTTCTTAACAGGGAAACACAGTAAGAAGCTGAAACTTTTAGTGTTTTTTACACTTGCCGAATTCATGACTGGATTCATCTGACTCTAAAATGTATTAATGTATATTCTGCTGTTCAAGTTTCATCAGTAAATAGAGTAATAACCGTTTAAATGTCAGATTTGTGAACGGAGTTTCGTGTTCAAGGTGCTAGCTCCGTGCTGGCTAGGACAGTTTAGCTGTTTGCACCGACTCTCTCTGTAACACGAAGACTAACAGTCAGACAGTTACTATGTTACGGTCTGTACTGTAGTCGTGTTAGCTGGTGATTAACGTTTATTTACTAAACGGTCGCTTTAACAACACAAACAAACAACAACAGTCTGGTAGCGCTAGCTTAGCTGTTAGCCAGCGGGCTAGCACGATTCACACAAGCGCATTCACGCTTAGCACCAAGCAGCAACAAGTGTCAGAGGGATTGTTTATTATCAACAATGACAATACATATCTATTGTAAAAAAAGAATTCATAAAATCACATGTATTGTGAATAATGTATTGTTTAATAAATACAGGTGTGTTAACAATTCAAACTAATAAAAATACCCTATTATTTACAATAATAATAAAGAAATAATATTTCGGTTTAATTCTGAATCTTTTCAGGGCGTTATAAATAAATGATAAAATAAAGAGTGATGAATGTTTGTTTTATGTTGTCTGCTTACATCATTAGCTAATCAAATGTTGTAATTATCACTGCGTGTTACACTGTTGTAATTGTTGTATTGTGACCTTTCACCTGCAGACACCATGGCTGGAGACGACCATTACCTTCATCCTTCCAACCAGGTAAACTCACCTCTAACTTCACCTGTACAGCAAACACTGCAGCAAAGAAATATTGTGTTATTACAACAAGATAAAGTTATCTCATTGTGAGTGAAATATATTGTTAGAATTAATGTTGAGCTCTGATCCAGGACCAGAATCAGATAGATATCAGGCTGCACTGATATTACTAGTGTTATACTATTAGTATATTTCTGACTCATGGGATCCAAACATTTCCAATAACTCCGGAGCAAAGAGTCAAAGTTCACAACATGTTTCTATCTTAACGAAATATTCCGCTTCATTTCATATTTGTTGACGTTTAGTGTTTCAAAAACAACGTTTTCTCCGACTTTCGCAGACAAAGAGAAGCACACACACCTGTATCTAACAGCACCATGAACACTTCATTCATAACAGGCTTTACCGCTATTATATTACAGACTGAAGTCGCTAGAATGTATACTTAAAACCTGATGACGTCATAAAATGTGACAAACATTTAAAAACCTTTTAAAAGAAGCTTTGATTGTTAAAATAATAACATTTGGTTCAGCCTTAAATCTTTCAAATGAGCTGATTTTTAAACTGAATGTTTGATTTTGTTAATACACAACTAAGTTTTTGTTTCCTATAAAATAACCTAATAATGTAAAATGGATAAGAGCTGCAAAGATGAATTGATTAGTTGTCCACTCTTAATTAATAGCCGACTGTTTTGAGTAAATGTTGAAGAAAATAAAATGTAATTCCAGCTTTTCTAACGCGAGTATTTTCCTCTGTGACGGTAAACTCAACATATTTGAGACGTTTTAGGACGTCATCTTTGAGAAACACAGAAAGATCTTTCTTTACCATTTTATTGACTAAACAGCTAAATCTATTAATTGAGAAATTAATCAGAAATGAAAATGGTCAGTTTCAGCCCTAAATGATTTACACATTTATGAATTGTATGTTTCTACATCGAGTGTCCCGACTTCACGTCCGAACTTCTTCCTCCAGATTTTCGACAACATCGTGATGGATCCGTTGTGGGAGTTCCCACATTTCCCCGCGATGCATCCGACCTCGTCCCTGCGGACAGGTGAGCGTCTCAGCTTCACACCTGCTGTGCAAAGAGACTTTAATGTCTCTGTTTAACTGCTGCTCCAATGGTCAACACGCAGCTGCTGCTCATTGTTGGCAGAACGGACTTTGTTTCCTTTTATCTTCAGATATCAAAATAGATCAACAGCAAATCTTTTGTAATATTTAAACTTGTTATTCCACATTAAATATGTGGTGTGTTTTGGTTTGACCCTCCTCAGGTACCACAATCCTAAATACCGGTCACGTGATCAATGGGGACCTTATACACAGATACACAATCCTAGTTGTTTGACTGAACACACAGAAAACTGATAATCATATGAATATCATAAAGGACGTAGTGACTGTTGTTTAAACTGTGTCTGAGCTCTGTGACTGGATTAATTATTAACCTGTACGTTGAACTGCCGATGTGACGGATTAAAAACCACTTCAGTGGTTTCAAACTTGTTTTCTATTTCCTGGTTCAAACCGTTAAGATACTGTGTGAGGTGAAGGTGTATACAGGTGCATACAGGTGTTCTACAAACAGGAAGTCAGTTATTATAGTTTGGCACACATAAACATTATTAACATTAACACTAATACATTAACATTATTAAATCTGGAGCAATGACATTTTTTTTACAGTAAAAATGTTTTTACAGTAAAAATATGTTCACGTTAAGTTTCCCTCGGTTGATTAATGAACTGCTGCTTCGAGCGTTTCTTTATGAAGCTTCTTACTTAAGAACATGATATTTTATAAAGCCTTCGTATGTTTAGTGCGTGAAGCGCTTCACCTGTAAAGGATCTAGCGGCAGTGGACACATGAAGCGTATTTTGGGACGAAGCAGCTGTGCAGCATAAAGAAAGCGTGCTTCCTGTTTGTAAAGCGAATGTGTGACGAAGGTAAAGTGAAAGGTGAGTTTGTTGACGCGTCGCTCGTCTCTGGTGAGTGAGAGCTCTCACTTCTCCGTTTTCACTGTTTTACTCTGAAGTAGAGAGAGAAGGGGGGGGGGGCTTTCTCCACTTTAACATTTACATGTGAGAAATTCATGTGATTCATCGGTTGAAGCAGCTTCAGAAATACTTCAGTTTAAGTACCAGTACCATCATGTACAAGTACTACATTTTACTTTAAGGGTAACTTTGGGACCCGATCTTTCCTGTTCACACTGTATTACAACGTTTAAATATAAAGGAAGGAAGTCATGATTCAAACCAGGAAATCACACAATCATACTTCTCTGTTTACTGCAACAAGCATATCAATCAATACAACTTTATTTGTACACCATCTTTGTTCAAAGTGCTTCACAGAATACTGACAAATAACAACAACTACTAATGACAACTTTTCACCAGAAAACAGAAAAGACAGAAAGAAGTTTAACAATTTGAATCCAAAGTTATGAAAAAGTGAGATTTAAAAGCTATCACAGTACTATTAACAGTAATAGTAGAAAACTGTGTGAAATTGAAACTAGATCAATGAAATGAGAATAATAATGTCTCTCGTCATGTTTGATTCCTCTCGTAGGCTGAATGTGTGTGAATGTTGTCACTGACTTTGTTCTGGTTTCAGTGGACGGACCGTTCCTGCAGATCGTGGAGCAGCCGAAGCAGGTAAAACTAATAATCACAAGAAGTGTGAGCAGAACAATAACTCTTCAGAACAAAGAAACTATCTCCACGTCTTCACAATAAGATTACTTTATGAGCAATAGGTCCCCAAATGTATGGATCATATCTTAAGATCCCGTCTCCATGACGCATACGGGTTTTATTTTTAGGTCAGTATGAAGATAACTACCGTTCACAGCCCACTGTTATACTACATAAATATAAATACATATTGTACTGTTATACCACATCAATACAAATACATAATATACTGTTATACTACATAAATATAAATACATATTATACTGTTATACTACATAAATATAAATACAT
>NW_022280135.1:974631-991602 GCF_004355925.1 Anarrhichthys ocellatus
CTGGTTTCTGAACCTTCTGGTTTCTCCTCCGTGCGCAGCAGCTGTTTTCTGTCTCTGTCGCCAGATTCGTCAAACATTCACAAACATATTGCTGGAGATCTATAAACCACATCTCATATTCATTACGCGGATTATGATTGTATAAGTGCGCACTACATCACAGCCACGTATGAAGAAATACATTGAAGAAAATATATTTATGGAAAGATCGCAACAACCTGGATTCGAACTCTGTCGAGCAAAATAGTAATAAACCCAAAGACCGTCGCGCTACGCGATCCACCGCTTACTCTCAGAGACGCTCAGTCATTCAGGTATTCATCCATTAGCTCATACCTCGTCAGTGTCCAGGCGATGTTTTGGTTTAGGTGAACTGAAACAACTGGTTCCCTTGAGCGTCTCTCCGAACACTTCCAAACATATGTATCGATGCTTCGCCATACACCACCAACGCATTTTGACGAAAACAAATGTATTTTTAGACGATTATACATACAGTGACGAACCAGTAGGTTCAGAAACCAGTAGGAACGTAACACCGGCTTTATTTGACTGTTTCTGAGAGAAAGACATTTCTCTGAAGAAGGAGAAGCTCACTTGTTTCTTCTTACAAACTTATTAAATACGTTATTTTTTATTATAAAATGTTGATGAAATATCACGACGTGAAGCTGAGATTTGGTTTCTTCTGACGTGTTTTTACAGTTTCTGGCTGTGATTTAAAATAGAAAACATGCTTTTAAACAAATGTTCATGTTGTGGATTCCGATCAAAATACAAACAGTAGAAAAGGATTATAATGAAAACTTCACATTTCTTTGACTTTCTTCATGTTTGTTGTTTTAAATCAGCTGTTTCTTCTCAAACTAAATGTTTCTCAGGACATTTAGTTTATTTAAACACAACATATAAATATATCAGCCTCCATGTTCACTGTTCAAGTATCTTTAATCCAAACTCTTTAGTTCATCACATCACAATGACCTCCACTCAAGGGTCACTTACTACATTTTGTCAACATTGAGTCCTAAACATCTGAACACAAGTGAGAAGATCAACCAGTGATATGAACAGTTTACAACCCAGATCAGCAGCGTCCTTTGCTTCACTTACAGCGTTTCTCTTCTGAGCTTTCAACCACATGTCATGGTCTTCTTCAGCGAGTGGAGCTTCACATACTAACCGGTGTTTGTAGAGCAGAAGTCGGTTCTAACTCTTTCAACGTGTCTCTGGTGTCGGATGAGATTCGGTCACATGACACCTTCAACAAGCTCCTTGATCATGATGAAGACCATGAGAAGCAACTGAAAGCTCTGGAGGAAAAGTATGAAGTTGAGATTATATTTAGGTTTAGATGATTTCATCTCGTCTCACTTAATATTATGATTAGATTTAATAATTCAGCCGACGATGTCGAACTAACGTCGTACTTGATTTAATTGTTTTTATTCATTTGTCACTATATTTGCTGCTTTTCTTCGTCTTTTATCAATTAATATGAATCTCTTTTGAGTTTTGTACTTTTGGTCCGACAAACAAAAAAGACGTCATCTTGAACTCTAGGATTTATTAATTCATTTATTTTGATCTATTTATAGAAAAACAATCTGCAGAATTTAGTATCACAATATTTAGTTTATTTAACAAGCGAAACTGCTCTCAGTGGTTCCTGTTGATCGTGTTTTTAACTCGTTTATAGCGTGTTAGGGGTTATCTCTTTGTTCTTTTGCTTTGTTTTATTTTTATTCACCGTTCCACTGAAGGAACCTCAGAACTGAACTAAACTTTTACTGGAGAGACGTCTTCCTCTCTTTCTTTCTCTCTTCGTCTCTTTCTCTCTCTTTCTCTCTCTTTCTTTCTTCTGTCTTCGTCTCTTTCTTTCTTTCTTCCTCTCTTTCTTTCTCTCTTTCTCTCTTCCTCTCTTTCTGTCTTGAAGTCTTTCTGCTTGCTGATGAAATCCTCTGTATTTGTAGCTCAGCTGAATCTCTGTTAGGATGTCATGTGTGTGTTCTAAAGACATTAAATGTAAAAGTAATTCTTTGATATTTAGAGGAAGGTCTGATGTGCAGTAGCCGGTTCTGTCCACCGTGAGGCGCCGTGAGCCTGCAGACTGCAGCCGAACACTACGAGTGAAATATTTTCTGTTTAAAGTAGAAAGAATATTTAAAAAGCAGATTAATCTGAATTCAGACGTCTCTAATCCGGCTCTGTTGGAGTGTCAAATGTCCTTTAAGGTTCTATGTAGAACCACACAGCACAGGTTTAAAGAACCCTTTTTCAGGTCCTTGGTTAACAGTAACGTTATATTATTATTTACATTTAAATGACTCCTCTTTGTTTAAAACCAACAAGGTTCTTTAAGGTTCCACATGTGGTTCTGTAAAGCCTGGCAGTGGGATGCTCCAGGGGGTTCCAGGGTGGTTTGAAGAGGGTTTAAGGGTTCTCAGGGTTCCTCAGTAGGTTCCAGGAGTGAGGCCGTTCCAGGGGTTCCTGGAGGAGGTTCTAGGTGTTTTTTAACGGGTTTGGAGGAGATTCAGGATGTTTCTAAAGGAGGTTCTGGTCCTTTTCAAGGTATTCCAGAGGATCTAAATGAGGGTCGTGGGACGTTCTAGGAGTTCTGAAGGCCGTTCCTTCAAGTAAAGATTATAATGGTTTTAAGGGGGTCCCAGGTGTTCCAGGGGCCTTAAAGGGATCTAAAAGGAGACTAGAGGGTTCTGAGAGGGTTCCAGGAGGTTCAGGTAGCTCTCTGAGGCTTCTGGGTTCTTGATTGGGTTCCCTGAAGCTTTAAATGACGTTCCAGGAGTTCTTAAAGGATTTCTTGTCGGTCTCGGTGCTCCACAGAATGTTCAGGTTTTTATCAAACGGAGGTTCTCTTAATTTAAAGGGATCCATGGGGCTCCAGGAGCGGCTCATCTCTTGAGTGGGTTCCACAGGCTTTAAGGAACGTCTCCAGAGATCTGGTGGGCGATGGTAAAGGGGGTCCCAGGGTTCCACATGAGGGGCCTTGGGGCCGTTCCAGGTGTTTTTTTAAGGGGTTTCATGAGCTCTAATACTCGAGAACGCGGGTCTTGATCCCGTATTACGGGGTCTTGAGGGGGTTCTTGAATAGATTTGAGGTCTGAAGGGGTTCTAATACTGATGCTGTGACATCATCAGGATCACGTTTTATGTTGATTAATGAAACCCAAAATAACGGAAGAATTAGGATTAAGAAAATAAAATGAACTCAAATGAAAATGATTTTGAGAAATAAATACAAACAACTCATTTAAGTTGTTAGATTTCCCGCCATGTTGTGAGAAAATATGATAATTATTTATGATTCAATTATAATTGAATTTTTCTTCTGAAACACCAGATTTATTGATTTAATGAAGTGTAAACGTTTTTATTAGAAGTGAATACTTCCAATAATAATATTCATAACAATAACATAATAATATTTATAATTTATCATTTATAATGATAATTAATTTGAATAAAGCTCGTTACGAGTTGGACCGATGAGCCTGTTGCCGTCTGGTTTCTAATCCGGACCATCTTCTTCCTCTTCCTCTTCCTCTTCCAGTATGTTTGCGTCTCATTGACTTTTTCTCTCCCCGCGCAGAGATCTTTTTTCCGGGCTTTTCCAGACGTTTCTGCGTCCCTGGAGGAATGCAGCGGGCTAAAGGAGGATAAATATTTAATCAGCGCTGCTCTGGAGTTTTTGCTTAATTAGAGGAATTCTGCTCCTGCCACGAAAATGAACAAAAAAATGACTGCTGGAGATGTCAACCCCCCCAAAAATAATATAAACCCATCAAGAGGCACGATCAGAGACACACACATACTATTATTATTAGTATCATTGTAACAGCTGATCGATGCTGCGAGGCCGATTCTGTTTAATCTAAATTATGCAATTAAAGACATATTTTATAGAAGTGTGAAATAAAACGCTTGCACTGAAACACGTCTTATTAGCGGCTCCCGGTGTGTGTGTGTGTGTGTGTGTGAGTGTGTGTGAGAGAGAGAGAGAGAGAGAGAGAGAGAGAGAGCGCCATATGTCCGCGCGTTAAAAAAAAGCGCAAATTGGTGCCAAATCTGCGCGACGCCCGTGTCAGTCATCCTAACGGCGGGATGACAGAGGAGATTATTCCACATGAAACCAGTTAATCCCCCCCACCTCCCCAAAAAAACGAATGTGAAGAAATCTGTGAGGATGGAGGAAGTGAATACAGATCGGTGTTCCCGGTGAGGTTCAGTATTTCAGTCTCGTCGAGCGGGCCCGAGCAGGGAAACGCACGCGGAAGGTTTGGATATAAAATAATTCACCTTCTGCCTCTGCAGCTCGTTTAATAACAGATTGAGGCACAAAATAGAAACCTGCACATTTATTTAACACGAGTGAGCTCGCGAGGTGTGAAGGAAACCAGAGTCGGTGTTGACGCGTAAAACCGGCCCGACTGAGTCCACGAGGTACAAAACACATGAAGGAGCATGAATGTCACGTGTCAGTGTGTTTAAAAACGCGTGTTTATCTCATCATCTTTAATCTCTCCTTTATCCACTTTTAAAAGTTTATTTTTTTCTCGAACACGCGGAAACCCTTATTTGGCGTGCATTTTTTTTTTTTTTTTTAAGAAGCCATGACGCAACGCGCGCCTCCCGCCCAATGAGACGCCAGAGGTGCGACCGATATGCAAATGAGCATGTCCTTATTTGGTGGTGTCCCCGCCCACTCCCCCGATCCGCTGCCGGTCCCCCGAGAGCATCCAGAGCCTCGGACCCCGGGAGAAGGAGCTCTCCGCCGGGACAGAGGAGCCATAAAGAGCCGGTGGAGGGAGGGAGGAGGGAGGAGGGGGGGGGTGAGATTTTCTCGCCGCCCAATCCCTCTGTTCCCCCGGGAGCTGCTGCAGCCTTCCACGGTCCGTCCCTCCCTCTTGTTTGCTAATCATTTCATTTTACTCCTTTTTGAAGCGGTGGGTTTGTTTTTTATCCCACTTTTCATTTCTCCACAATCCGCGCGCTGCTCGCCTCCCTCTGATCTGATCCCGGCTCTCCACGCTCCGTTCTCCCGGCGTCAGGCTCTCCGGATCCCGGCTGATTCTCGCCTCTCTCTCTCTCTCTCTCTCTCTCTCTCTCTCTCTCTCTCTCTCTCCTCTGAGATGCTCTCCCCGCTCTCCGCTCCTCTCTCCGCCCTCTTTTAACTTCACAGAGCCGCCGGTTTTTTAAAAGCGAGGACTGCTGCGGAGCGCCGCGGCTGGGATCTAAAACAACCCCCGGAGAAACCCAGAGGGATCCCGGGCTCTTCTTTGGATCAGGACCCGGTACTTTTGGGAGAAGCTCGTTCGTGTGTCCTCCACCCCTCCTCCTCCTTCTTCTCCTCCTCCTTCCGCATCGCTCCTCTTTTTCTCCACCTTAATCCAGGTGGCCCTTTTGGCTTTTTTGAGTGTCGGGTACAAGGAGGATTATTCTTCTTCTTTCTTGTTTCTGGTGAAGACAAAGCTCCCAGAAGGACACTTTGATGTTCTCCATCCAGGACAGCCTCCCCAGGGGGGCTCTGACCATGAAGGAGGAGCCGCTCCCCACCGGCATGACCCCGGTCCGCTCCTGGATGCAGGGCGCAGGGATTTTGGACGCCAACACAGCTGCCCAGAGGTAAAAAAAAAAAATATCAATATCCCCAAAAAACCAAGCAACTTGTCGCCTCTCTCTGCGCCGCGGTGCCAATCGGTTGATCAATGCCACAGTTGTAGAAAACTCCAGCGTGAAGGTGAAAGGCACGCTGTGAGAGAAGTGGTGTCAGTCTGCAGGCAGAGACAGAAAAAGTTAAAATACGACCACATGGCTGCTGCTTCTTCTTCTGCAGGAAGAGTCAAAGCTTCACTCTCGGTTTGCAAAAACAACAGAGCACGCGCTACTCTGGAGAAAGGATGAAATAACTGAGTGCAGAGTTTTAGTGTGAAGTGCAGAGGAGCATCAGCTGGACATGTTGGGGTAAAGCTTCACGCGCCTCGTTTCTTCTTAAAATACGTAAAAGTGATTCTGGTGATAATTCAGAAAAGAAGTAAAAATGTGTTTGGACAACAAGCTAAATCACAACAAGAAATCTCGTCCGTCCTCCGTTTCCTCCGTGATTCCAAGCAGCAGGGTTAGTGGTTCACTGCGCGGGGCGGTCGGACCCATCACGCCGTCTCCCTCCTCCTCTCGGGCGGACTCAGGGTTCACCATCTACCCGGCGCGAGCGGAGACAAGAGCCGAATCCCTCTTTCCCGCCTCCGCGTGCCTTTAATCAACAAAAACTCGAGTTGAAATAATGTTTTCATCTTCCCGCACCGCCGTTTGTTCATTTAACCAAATCGTTGCGGAAATACATGCGGTTTTGGTGCTGCACGAGAAACACGCCGCGCGCAAAAGAGCGCAGAGACGCGGTACGAGCCTGTTCTCCGGGATTCTTTCAGAACATTTAAAGGTTATTTAGCACATAATTATAAGTAAGACTTTATTATTTCATGACGTCTCTGCGGGGGTTTCTCTCTTTCCCACACATACAAACCCTCGTCTATAAATCTGTAATTAGGCGGTTGGTCAAATAGAAAAAAAACATATTTTATTTATGAACCGAGTTGAGGAGGAAATAAATCTCTATTTGAGTGGTTCACAGGTTAAATTACAGGGTTCTCAAAACGCAGGGTAAAATATTATAACGTGTTTGACCTCCGCGAGACAAACACGCGCACATCTGACGCTCAGTTTCACTTTGACATCAATCGATTTAAAGCTTTTTATTTCATTTCAAAGTTCTTAAATATTCCTTAAAATTAAGGGAATAATTTCAAAGCGGAAATCTGAATTACTTTTATTCAACATCACAATATATGTTCATTTAAAAAAAAAACAATTGTGTCTTTTAGAGGTTTTAGAAGTGACATAATTCGGTTATTTCCGGTGGAATGTGACGTGAATAACGAGACCTGTGAGCTGTAAATCTCAGGTGAGCTGAGGTGAAATCTGAGCCTCACGGAAATAAATCAATGCTGCTCGAGTTCAAATCAGCTGAACACGAGGAGCAGCTTCTCTGAGTCTGAGGAACCAGAACCACATCCATCACATCCAACACGCGCACCTCAAACTTTAACTCTGACCCTCGCGATGTGTCCGCGTGCCTTTTTAAAATGTGTTCACGATTGTTTTCATGCAGGAAACAGTTTAATTTGCAGAGTTTTTTATTTTGAGTCTTGTTGCAGTTTGATGCACAAAAGTTTCAGATTAAAAACACATTTTAAAAACATCAGAATCCATCAAATCAAACACAACAGAATCAGAAGCAACTTTATGGATCAAATGTGTTCACAGAAAACAGAAGATTCAAACAGAAATACAGCGAACAAGTTGAGCAACATATATGTGAACACATTTATATGCACAGCTTAACACCTGCAGACACAAATTCATTGATTTAATTGATTATTTATTTATTCCACAGAAAGTCATTAAAAAGTAAAACATGTTGATATTCAAATGTTTTGTTTTGTCCAAACTGCAAATATTTATATTTATATTTTAGAAGCTTTAGAAGAGAATTTGTGTCTTTAAAAAAAAAAAGACTTTAAACAATGAATCAGTTATTAAAGAGCTGATTCTGTCAGTGAACTCATGTGTTGATGAGCAGCATTAATAGTTCACTAAAGAACAGCTGAACTAACACAGCTCGAGGTGCGTTACGTGTCTGTTAACGAGTATATTTATATGTACAGTATATTTAATGTTTCATGTGTGAGACATGAACGTCAAACAGAAGTTTATTACTGAACAAACACCAAGCTTTCCATATGTTAGAAGCTTCATGAAGCTGTTGAAAGTGTAATATTTTAGAGTGAAGGTTTAACAACAAGAACAAAATACAAGAAAGAAGTCATGCATGTAAGTCATTAATGCAGAAGAGACTGTTCATGTGTTTGAGTGTTTCTCTGCGTCTCTCGTGTGAACACAGAAACGTTTAAAGATGAATCTGAGACTCGAACACATGAAACTCACGTTAATGTTTTTAAAATAAGAAGATGAAATAGATTATAAAGCTTTATAGAAGCTGAAGAGAGGATTCCAGATGGTTTTGTCGGCTGCTGTCGTCTTGTTTTCTTAAAGCTGCACATTTAGTTTTGTTCTTTTTAAAAGATAAATAATGAAAGTTATAGATGAGTGTGTGTGTGTGTGTGTGTGTGTGTGTGTGTGTGTGTGTGTGTGCGTGTGTGCGTGTGCGTGTGTGTTTCCTGCTGAGAGTTAAAGGAAGACGTCCGTCTGTCAAAACCACAAAATCAAACAACAAATGTGACTTAGAGGAAGAGAAACAAGCTTTTAAAGGAGTGAAGAAAGTGTGACGTTATGTATAAAGTACAGGAATATATATTCATATATATATATATATATATATATATATATATATTTATATCATATATGGATTGTCTCTTTCCTCTGACAGTCCTGATGAGCGTGGTGTCTTTAGCTGCTGGTTCATCTCACTGATGATTATTAAATGATCAGACTCAGAGCGTTAAACACAGCAGCAGAGACTCTTCTCTTAAATCATCTCTTCTGCTTTTGAAGCTTTTAGATTTCAAAAGAAAATCTTTGAGAGTTTTTGAAGAGATAATAAAAACATAATAAATAAAATTAAAGGTGTGAACTGAAATGTGTGAGACAGGAGGAACACATCTCTGCGTTTATCTTTAACATGTGGAGCTGGAGCTGTTTGCTAACGTCTGATCATAACTAGAATAATAATTAGTGGAAATCCTCCAGAATCTGATCTCTAACAAACATTAAACCCAGAGTTCCCAGTTTGATTCAGCTTCTTCATTTATACGATAACCTTTATGTATTATTTAGTAAAAAGCCACAACAAGCAGTTTGAAACCGTGCCTCTGGTTCTTTAATCGGTTCTTAATTCTCTTTAACAATCTGACAAGAACGTCATCTTTAACTGTAACATCTCGTCATCAATAATCATGAAAACGAAGAAACAAATAATCCAAACTGATGTGCAGTAACGATAGAGTTACAAACTTTAATGTTAATGTTCCGAAATGTGTGTAAATATCAAACCAAACCTGATGTTTTAGAGGAACTCGTCTGTTTCTTTACATTTATTTACAAGTTAGAACAAAGTGTGATTCATGAAGGCTGATGGTCTGATATCTCTTTGTTGAAAGGATTCAGCTCCAACATGTTTTATTTAATGGAAGAAGAGGCTTTAAGAGAGCAGAGATAGAGAGAGATTATCAATCCGTAGACATGAAGTATGAAACTCAGTGTTTCTGTTGTTCTCGGTGCTGAGAGTCGCCGGTTCGAATCCCTTGTGAGGTGAAATTGGCGTAGAATCGATGTCGCTGATTTACTGTCGTCGTACATTTAGTGTTTCCGTGCCGTCGTTTATTTCTGCTCTAATATTCAAGACGTTTGTAGAATCCAGTTGTTTTTTAGCTAAAATCTCTGACGGTGTCGCAGAGAACAAAGTGTTTGAGACGGAGATCACATCAACTCGTTGTGCAGCTGCAGGAACAGAAAGAGTGCAAATAAAACTAAATATGAACTATTAACCTTCTTTCATAACGGGCACAGTGAAAGGACGTAAACGGGTTCAAAGGTTCAAGTGAATTCACAAACTCGCCGGTGATTTTCTATTAAACAATATCTTCAACTAAAGGAAATTATTAATATTCCCACATTTTGTGTCAGTTTCTTTGTTTTTATTAGTGAAGACGTCACAGCAGCACTCTCACCCTTTAAACAAAGTAAACCTTCACTACAATACGTCTGCGCTGCTCGACCTCCCGCCACAGTGACATGATCACCGCTCGGCCACCCGGACGCCTGAAAGAGATTTTATCTCCACGAGAACACGTTTCTCTCTCAGCTCGATCTCACCGGCAGCTCGTCCACGACTTCCCTTCACCTCTCTGAGACGAGTCCAGAAAAAAGCAGGAAAAAGCAGAAAAAGCACCTGAGACTTCTAGACTCGCTGCTCTTGTAAAAGGTGTGAGAGGTCAGAGGTCACGGTGCACGCAGGCTGCTGCTGTTGTGTGTGTGTTTCACAGGTTATATGTGTGTGTGTAAGTTTGTGCAGGCAGCGGGTGGAGGTTGGAGTTGGTTTCCGTGCAGAAACTTGCAAACTTTTATTTTGAAATGCTGCATGCTTTTATTCTTTGACTAGAAAGAAGACAGCAGAGAGAGAGATAGACTTTAAGTGTCTGGAGGAAATCCTGGTGAACGAATGCGCTCGTGAAAAAGGAAACAGACTCCTCGTCCTCGTTGGTTCCTGAACTCTCGTCTCAGGTCGCTCGTCTTCGTATGAAGCGGTTCAGAGATTCTTCAGGTTCGACCGCTCCGCGTTTCACACGAAGCAAAAGCAAAACTCTGCTGTTTGAGTTTCTCTCAAGTGTTTTTAACTCTGCTTTGTTGTCTTAAGATCATATCACAGATTATGGTCTGCTGAGTTTAAATCATAACTGTCTTCATATCGTCTTGAAGCTGAACTTGTTGAGCAGCTGTCGGCGTCATCGAGCAGTGAAAGCTCGTAAAAATTAGCCTTTTTTGTTTTGTTGTGTTCGCTGCATTAAAACTTAACGAATGTTGGAACTTTAATATTCTTAATATCTGTTAGATAATTAGCCTTTTCTCTGCACAACGTGCATCAACAACGCCTTATAACCATTGAAATACAAAACGCATATCGATAGTTTGTTCTAATGATTCAATTCTTTAAATTATAGTTTCTAATTTTTGGTGTCACATCTGTATAAAAGTTAGACTAAACGTCATCGCTCCATCGATGTTTTATGTTTTAATACATATTTAGTGAATAAACCCAAAAAGTTTATTTTGCGACTTGTTTAAAGTGTTGAGGATGAAGCTTTAACGCTCGTGTGTTGATCTTAAATCTTTATTATATCTTCTTTAATGACACTAAAGCTCCTTTCTGGAAATAATAAAATCCCTAAAAACAAGTTGATCTTTGGGGAAAACCCGTCGGCTGCAGATTCTTACACTTTGTTTTCAGGAAAAATATACTTTCAGGACTCAACAACAGAAATGATGTGTGAAGATGGAGGTTTTGCGTGTGTGTGTGTGTGTGTGTGTGTGTGTGTGTGTGTGTTTGTGATGAAGCTTCAGGTGAACAGATTTCCCTCGACCCTCCCTGACACTGCTGTAGAAAGAAGAAGAATAAAAAGTGTTGAAGAAAGATGGAGCAGAGTGAGTGATCCTGCCCTCCACGCCCTATCTGTGTCCTCTGGGGTTAAGGGGGGGGGGGGTCAGGTAGTGTTGAGAGGTGAATAATCGTCGGCGGGGGGATTTCCCACTTTGCCGCCATTCGTCATCTGCTCGATCATCGGGGGGCGTTTGGCGTTCCACTCGGGCTCCCGGGGGTTCGTACTCGGGTCTGGAGCGTTGAGCGCTGAGAGACTTCTGTTCAGAGAGCCGTTACTCATGGAGATGGAGGAGGTCAGCCGAGGCCTCGGCCGCTCGCTACCTGTTTGATTTATTTGTCCTCCTTTTAGACGTCTTTATTCTCCCGATAACAAGAACAAATGCACTTCCTGCTGCATCTGCATCTGTCAACACCCTCCTCCTCTTCCTCCTCCTCCTCTTCTTCACGTACACACAATTAAACTCTCCTGAACGCCGCCTTAAGAACGTGTTGGATAATTAAACAGCCGGCAGATGCGGCGTCGTCCTCGTTACTGTAAATCCTCAGCGACACGTCGTCGTCGTCGTCGTGAAGTGAAGTTGACTCGTGTAAATAAACCGTCGACACTCGAGCGACACTCTTCTTCTGTCTCCTCGTGGCCTCTGAAGAGTGTCGGCCACCGCTCGGCTAATCACAAGCAGCTATGCTACACACAAAAAAGAGAAGAAGAAAAAGCTGCAAACAATTAACCCCGAGCTTTCGTCTGAGAGGAGCAGGTGACCAGGCTAATGGGCTCGGCCAGCGTGTGTGTGTGTGTGTGTGTGTGTGTGTGTGTGTGTGTGTGTGGTCTGTTTTGGAGGAAACAGCTGAGTGGAGAGAACATGCTGCTGCATTAGCTCTGCTCTCCATCCTGAGAGCTAAAACACACAAACAACAAGTAAAAGATGTAAAAATTCTTCTTCACATCCAAATAAATGTGACGTGAGCTTGGCGCCAAAAAGCGTGCAACGTAATTTCCCGCCAAAAAAAACAACAAACATCTCCTTGAACAGGAACACTCAGATTTACTGAACAATGAATGCACCACAGTGACCATAGTTTTAAGAATAAATTAAAATATGAAAACTCTCAAATGAGTCTGATTAAAAACATGAATTAAAAACTATTAGTTTGACTTGTTGAAGCGGTTTTATCCACCAGATTAAATCTGCTATTTTACATCTCTCTTAATACATTTTGGGTTTACACCTACAAAGGAATTTCCTGTTCTTATTTCTTCTTTAATAAATTGTCCTAATATGTCAAACATACCGAAAACAATCAGATTACAATACTTGATAATACCAAAACCCTGAGATTCACTGACCACTGAACGCACCACGTGGTGCAGAGTTTGATGTTTCAGTTCGACTCTCTTCAGACGACTCGCTGTGAGTTTAACGTTACGACGTTTCTACTGGAGCGTAGACGTTAATGATTCGGTTGTTTGACGGAGCAGCTTTGAGGTTTATGAGCGTTAACGTGTAATTGTATTATTGTTCACGTTGAAGGTGAAGCTGCAGAACAAACAGCTGCAGGTCGGAGTTTTGACGGCTGTGAAACCTGCGTTTACAACGAATTCTCACACATTGAACACCTCACAGAACGCACTAATTAGCACACACTCCTGGTCGAGTGTGTGTGTGTGTGTGTGTCTGCAGAAGCCCCTCAGTCTAAAGACTAATTTGTTGGTAATTGCAGCATGACAGGAGCAGCCATCTCAGCATCGAGCCACCGTCTCCCCGAGCCAGTCGCCCTAATTAGGAATGACACACGCTATTAAGGTGCACAAATGGAAATCAGTCAGCGGGCGTTTCCTCCGCCGACGCCATCGAACCCACAGCGGGCCGCCGTCACGCCACAAATACCTCCCACAATGCACTTGTGAAAGAGTCAACAGTAGAAACAAGTGTCAGAATAAGTAGATCAATAAATGAATACATAAATCAGATTTAGTCATGTGATTACTCTCTGATGCCTTTTACTCTATTTGATGAAAGTCAAATTATTATTATTATACATATTGTATTCACAAAGAACACGCTAAATGTTAAATTTGTTTTTTTTGTCAATGGAGTTTGTGGTTCTAACCAGTTTCATTGAGTTAAACCTGGAAAAGAAAACAAGAATAATATATACAATGAATATTCACGAAGAACACACAAAGTGTTAGATTGGCGATTTTTCCGATATAATCTGTTGCTTCTAACTAGTTTAATTAATTCCATGCAGAATGTTCAGATCATTTTTTCATTGTTAACTGATCACACTGAGACTGCTATTGATCAGCTAAGTTGTGTATCATCCGATATTTACAAATCAAGTTATTGATTCGTGAGTTTCCTGTTGTTTGAACATTTGAACATTTTGGAGAAAAGTTGATTTATTCTATTGATGAAGTCGATCAATGTTTTGATTTATCAATGAAACCAGGGAACAGACAGACGGAGAGGATGCTGGACACGCACACGCACATGCACACGCACACACGCACACACACACACGGCCTGCTGCCCTCCCACCGTGCTTCAGCCTCAACTCATTAGTTCATATTACACGGCTAATGAGAGCTAACCAAACAGGTGTGTGTGTGTGTGTGAGAGAGAGAGAGAGAACACACAGGCCTGATTGAGTAAATGTATTCGTGGGTAATTGTGCAGCCCCGCATAAATCAACACACACACTGTACATGAACAATATGTGCATATTTTAACCGTCCAAACTCCACTTCCATAGCAATTAGAGAGGTGTGTGTGTGTGTGTGTGTGTGTGTGTGTGTGTGTGTGTGTGTGTGTTCGGCACTAATTACATTCAGACTGGACGTTTGGTGGGAAACATTAACATCCAACGCTAACACTCAGAGCTAGAAAACAAAAAGTCCTGTGACGTCACAGAGTCAGAAGCGGGTTATGTGTCGGTTCAGAAGCGATGATTTGATTGTTAAAGTTGAACATAAGTCGTCATATGTTCACTTAATATTTAATTGTGTCTTTACTGTAGTTTTATTCTGAAAAAGGAGTTTTTTCTTCTTCTGAATTGATGCCGAGTCGTTACTTTGGACTTTACAACAGAGAAAACTTTATCGACACATTGACTGTTTACGGTGGAGCTTTCAATAAGGGAGTTTCAGTTAGCATCTGTTAGCATCTGTTAGCATCCAGTCAGTGTGTCAGTTCTGGTTTGAAATCTGCTCTGATTAACTTTCAGATTAAAATAGACTCAGACTACAACCTGGAGTGTGTGTGTAAACAGTGTGTGTGTGTGATTATAGAGTGTGTATGTGTGTGTGTTGTCCCGTCAGGGTGTGTTTGCTCTGAGTTGGTTTCCCACTGAATCTGATTTAAACATCCACCGTTTATTTGATTAACATCCTGGCAGCCAGCCAGACAGTGAGTGTGTGTGTGTGTGTGTGTGTGTGTGTGCATGAGTGTGTGTGTGTGCTGTATGGCTCATTAGGCTGGTGTATGTATTCATGTGTGTGTGTGTGAGACGACAGGCCACGCTGGTTAAAGACTGAAACAGCGGTCACACTCCATCTCCTGTTTGATTAATGTCATGGTGTGTGTGTGTGTGTGTGTGCATAGATATATGTGTGTGTGTGTGTGTGTGTGTGTGAATATGAGGCATGTACGTCAGTCTAAGTATCCAGATGATTCTCAATGTTTTTTAAGGTTAAACTTCAGATTGTCGTCTTTAATTCTGGAGTTTACGTTCACGTTGGATATTCACAGACTCGTGTCGTTTATTCGTCTTTAATTTATTTTAGTGAGTCTTTTAGCTTTCTGACCATTAAAACGTCTCACTCAGTCTGTGTGGTGTTTGAAAGACGTCGCTGTCCACTGGGAAGGGAGGCTCTAATGAAAGACACTATCCAGGTGCATGATGGGAAATGTAGGCTCCAGTGTTTTGGGACTGAAAGTCCAGACATCTCCTCCTCTGCTGCTCACATTCAGACCGTTCTGTCTGTCGCTTTATTTTTGAGAGTCCACGTCTCCAGGAGGAACTGAAGTCACCGGCTTCTTGTTGCAGGTGGGCTCGGTTGGGAGGGAGCACACATTGTTAGGTTGTGGGGTTACACGTGTCCTGCTGTGTGTTTCACCTCCAGTCTGCTGATTCTTAAACTCACAGACAAACTAAAGAAAACCTCGACCACTAAACACACAACACGTGTGTGGCTGCAGCCGTCAGACAGGTGGAAATAACCTGCATGCATTTAACACACAGTTGTATCTGCTATCTCTGTGAGATCTCCAATGGAGTTTCAAAATAAAGCTCTGTTTGGTTTGGAAGCAGTCATCACGCTGGATCACTGGCTGATCCCCCTTTTAATCTGAGACAAGAGAAGATCAACCTCGCAGGTTTTATTGCAATATTCAGGCTGTGGATTTATTCAGCCTGTGTGTGTGTGTGTGTGTGTGTGTGTGTGGATATGAACTGACTGCACAGGACCGGCTGTCTTGCTCAGTAATTGTTTGCAGAGTGCTCGACACGACTCCCGCTGACCTTTAATTTCAGGCTTTGTGGTGGAAACGTGCAGATCGCCGGCCGCGGCCCTGTGTTTGTTCTGCGTGTGTGTGTGTGTGTGTGTGTGTGTGTGTGTTTTATTCTTTTCTCCTCTCCGGCTGCTGGCGTGTGATTTACACTCCGGGCATGTTGGAGCGAGCCGTGTGCCATCGATACTGTTTTTATTACACCTTGTGCCAAGTGCTAACAGCCGGATACGAGGCGCCGCGACGAGTGGATGCCGCCGCAATTAGCATAATTGAAATAATAATAATGCTAACGAGCTTTCTGAGTGGAGGTAGAGCGGAGCGGAGAGGAGGACGAGGGCGATCGCTGCAAAGCATTGTGTGTAATTGGGATAATGGGGCCGGTTTAGTCGATGAAACAGGTGCCAAAGTCGGTTCGTTTTAGAGTTAAAAACCTACGTTGGTGTCGCGTCTTTGTCTTCGTTTTCATACAAACAAATATTAAAATGAATCTGAATCAAAGCTGCTTTTGTCCTGAAGCTGAGGCTTTGGGATGCAGTGCGATAAAACAACTGCACTAAACAAATATTTATTTCTGTATATTTGAGTCCTGAAGACAAGAAAATATCTGCTCAATGAGAATATTTATAAAATAATCAGCTTTTTCAAGATTTTTGTTTAATAGGAAAAAATGAAACATGGAAAAGCAAAACAATTATAGATACTAAAAAATGCATGCTCCAATAGTACAGTAAATAGTACCAATGAAGTGTAATTAGATGCAAATACTAAATAAGTGAGGAGTCCTCACCCACATGTGTGGTGTTCACAGAGCTTCTTACAAGCAGCATTCAGTGTGAGATCATGTTCCGACTTTGAGTT
This sequence comes from Anarrhichthys ocellatus, assembly GCF_004355925.1. NCBI lineage: Eukaryota > Metazoa > Chordata > Actinopteri > Perciformes > Anarhichadidae > Anarrhichthys > Anarrhichthys ocellatus. The sequence continues at coordinate 991,189 of NW_022280135.1, forward strand.
ACATGAAGAACAGAAGAATAGAAGATTAGAACAACAGAACAACAGAACATCAGAATGACTGAAGTGTGGATGAGGTCGTTATTTATCGATCAATCAACTTATTTATGTGATCGAGTCTTTGAGCAGGTAGTGTACGGAGTAATCATTTGAGCTCCATAATAAATATCTATATATATATATATATATATATATATACATAGTTACTATTGGCTCCACCTCGACAATAATCCGGTTATATCATATACCACTCACGGGACATATTACTGCGTAGTGAGTACTTTTGCTTTTGATACTTAAAGTACATTTTACAGACAATGTTCTGTTTAACTCAAGTAACATTTTCAGTACAGGACTCATACTATTTATTCTGTATTCTACAGTACAGGACTCGTACTATTTATACTGTATTCTACA
>NW_022280135.1:1006602-1012034 GCF_004355925.1 Anarrhichthys ocellatus
CATCCGGACGCTGACATGACAGCTCGGTGGGGGTGTATGTGTGTGTGGGGGGGGGCTTCATCCTGGGGCGCTACCCGCCATCTGGCAGGGAATTCTGGGAAGGCCGGAGGAGGCTGGGACCACCAAAAGGGAGGTGGTGGTGGTGGTTGGAGGCCATGTTTGACTTTGTTGTTGGTGCTGAGGTCCAATCAGAGAGGAGAGGAGAGGAGGGGGGGGCAAAATAAAAGCAACACCTGCACATATCTATACATCAACTGTCTCATTAGTTCATGTGTTCTGCATAAAACAACACGACAAAGCACCGTGAACTGGTCTAAAGTAGATCTACATGGACACTGAGCTGGTCTATGAACTGGTGTACATGTGCAGTACATGTGTACTAAACTGGTTTACATGTGGAGTACATGTGTACTAAACTGGTTTACATGTGCAGTACATGTGTACTAAACTGGTTTACATGTGGAGTACATGTGTACTAAACTGGTTTACATGTGGAGTACATGTGTACTAAACTGGTTTACATGTGGAGTACATGTGTACTAAACTGGTTCACATGTGCAGTACATGTGTACTAAACTGGTTTACATGTGGAGTACATGTGTACTAAACTGGTTTACATGTGGAGTATATGTGTACTAAACTGGTTCACATGTGCAGTACATGTGTACTAAACTGGTTTATCTCAGAGTAAACTGGTTTATCTCAGAGTAAACCGGTTAACAGGCAGTTAACCGGTTTACTTCTGGACTAATCAACACCTCTAGATATCAACCATTCAGCCTCCCGAGCCAACCAAACATACTTTATGTTAACCTCAGATGACCGAAACCTCGACCCTAATAAGATAAATTCTCGATTATTTGTCAGTTTTATTTCCACTGAGTCAGCGTCTAACTTCCTGTCTGTTTGTGTCCCATCAGCCGATCCTCTACGAAGGTCAGGACAAGAACCCAGAGATGTGTCGCGTCCTCCTCACCCACGAGATCATGTGCAGGTGAGACCCCCCGACGAGCCCTCACTGTCCTGCTCTTCTTTAGGGAGTCGAACCTGCGACTCCTGCGGTTTTACTCTGAGTGTATTAGTGTAGTTTGACATCAGAGCTGAACGTTGTGTTGTACTTCGTGCTATAATAAGCACTGAAAGTTCAGTACGTCAAAAGTACTTCATCCTCGTATCTTCATGCCAATTTAATGAAAAGTTGTGTCCTCCTAAAGTTAGAATTAATTAGTTTTATTTTATTTTATCTATCGCCTAGAAAATAAATAGCAGCACCTGTTATTCATCTGTGTTTCATTTAAAATATTATAAACATAGAATCTGAAAAGAAACCAAAGCTTTCAGAGTAAACAGAACAATATTTACCTCTGAGCAGAGCTGGAATCTAACTAAGTACATTTACTCAAGTCATGTACTTTAGTAAAGTACAAATACCTTAAAGTTGTACTTAAGTATTTCCATTTTCTGCTACTCTATACTTCTATTACTATACATACTTTTGTTACTCTCCAGGTTCAGATTATTAACTCAAAATATAAATAATATAATAATAAATAATACATGTTATTATTATATTATATTATCAATAACTATAATACAGTAATGTAATATATATTCATCTGCATGAATACTTTTACTTTTGGTACTTTAAGTTTATTTTGATGCTGATGTTTTTATAAGTTTGTATATTATTCTTGTTATTATTTGTATTATCTCTTTGAGCTGCATTGTATGGATGAGAGATGGTTTATAGATACAGGAAGTGTGTGTGTGCGTGTGTGTGCGTGCCTGTGTGTGTGTGTGTGTGTGCCTGTGTGTGTGTGTGTGTGTGTGTGTGCGTGCCTGTGTGTGTGTGTGTGCGTGCCTGTGTGTGTGTGTGTGTGCCTGTGTGTGTGTGTGTGTGTGTGTGTGTGTGAGAGCAGCTGTTGGTTTGTCGTTCATCACACCAATCAACACGTTTCCTGGCCTGCGTGTTTCTGCTGTTGTCTGTGAGGTAATGGTTTTTCTGGTTCAGTCTGAGGAGTGAAGAAGAAGAAGAGTGAGGGAGGAGGGGGGGTTAAAAATAGGACACACACACACCTGAAGCTGGAGTCTCAGTCTTTGTGTGTTTGAGCCACATGAAGAAGAGAAGATGTGTTTCTATTCTGTTTATTTATTTCATGAATCAAGCAAACTGGTTCATCAGTGAACTGGTCCCAGTTGCAGCAAAAGTGGTTGAAGTATTGGTTTAACTGGTTTATTGTGGAGCAAACTGGTTTGACGTGATGGCTGAAGGGCCTGATGAGGTGGCTTACATGTGAATACACTGGTAGAGCAAACCAGTAAAGTAGTTTACGTCTTAACTGGGTTTATCTGCAGTATACTGGTGAATATGTGAACTGGTTTGTATGTGCATACATATGTTATGATATTATAAATATAATATAACATATAATTGCATAAATATACAGTTGATGTTGGTTTCTGCAGCTAAACTTGCTGCATGTAAACTGGTCTACATTAGCATTAAACTGGTTAATCTAATCTGTGAACTGGTTTACTGATGCATGGATTGGTTTAAGTCTGGAGTGAACTGGTAGTAACAGCAGAAACAGAACAGAATCGGGCCTGTAGTTTCACCTCTCCTTCAGTATCTCTAAACTTCGGTACCTCTAAACTTCGGTACCTCTAAACTTCGGTACCTATAAACTTCAGTATCTCAAAACCTCAGTACCTCTAAACTTCGCTACCTATAAACTTCGGTATCTCTAAACCTCGGTATCACTAAACTTCGGTATCTCAAAACCTCGGTACCTATAAACTTCGGTACCTCTAAACTTCGGTACCTCTAAACTTCGGTACCTATAAACTTCGGTACCTCTAAACTTCGGTACCTATAAACCTCGGTACCTCTAAACTTCGGTACCTCTAAACTTCGGTACCTCTAAACTTCGGTACCTCTAAACTTCAGTACGTCGAGATCCCCCCCCCCAGATTCCTTTCGATAACGGCTCTCTTTCCATAACGCCGGCTGTCTGTCTGAGCTTCAGTCATTATGTGATTGAGTGCGATTATTAACCAGCTTTCCCCCTGATGGATGCTGTGTTTCCATTCGCTAATGAGAGAGCGGCTCAATCTTTCCATCTCTCCCCGTCTCTCTGCCGTCACACTCCCAGGTGAGAGCGTCTTTATGGGCGTCCCTGTTGGGTTTGTCTACCTGGATCCCACTCAGCACCTGTTTCAGGTGGAGGGACGACTTGTTTCCCTCTTATTGGATTAAAAGAACAAGAATCTACCATCTCCTATTTCTATTTTGTTCTGTCGACTCAACTACATTTATGTGACGGCTGAAGTTTCTGGTTACAGAGCAGATTTACAGCCAACAGGAGATAAATATAAGTGTTGTGTCTCTAACTATCAGCATTTAGTCACTCCTCTGTACTCGTAGCTGGACGTGAGAAGTGGGGGTGCTGGTCCTTCTTATCAGGCGTTATAAAAATCAGTGGTTCATGTACAGTTTGGACTTATATTTATTGATTTCCCCATTTGTATTATGGTGTTTATTTGTAGTAAATGGCCTGTCAGTGTTTGTTGGAGGATAGGACAGTGTCTCTATAATTGTAGAGGTGCTTTTTGATCCATCTCTGCTGACAGAGAACAGAGCTGCAACGACCGCTATTGTGTGATTGAATGAATCCCCCCCCTCCCTCTAGTCACCAATGGTGCTGTTAGCATAAAACGCACTTCATTTAAACTCAAAAACAAGCGGCGATGTATGCAAGCAATCGGCTCAAAGTCACCGATATAAGACACCTCATAGAATCCGAGCCCAAAACAAGATTAAACTCACCAACCTGCCCGCTAGGCAGCGACTGAGTTGCGGCGATGTACTCAGCAGTGTAGGTACAGGTGGTACTGTTAGCGGTTAGCTGTTAGCCAAACACACCGTACAAAACATTAAAAGTGAGCCGTAGAATCAAAATACGTTAATCAACTTGAAAGTTGCAAAGAAATGTTGCTACTGAACGCATCATTGACAACATGTTTCACTTGTTTTCTGCCAAGATATCTGATGGTTTAGACTCCCACAGGATTGGTTCAGGTTAAAGAAAGATGGTGGTCGGAGAAAGTCAACACTGACTTGAGACACATGTTGACATAATTAACATAAGCAACAATTAATAGAAACTATGATCTTTGATTAAACGTAACCAAAGTCCTTCTGTTGCATAAACCGGAGTCACATCTGACTCCTGTCTGGTTTCTCTGAATAATATTTGGGAACCAAAGTAGAATATAAACCTAATTTCTTTGAGAAAGGTGAAGTTTAGCATTAAATGAAGTTGCTCCTCGTGTTCTTTAGTCACTTTGTTTCAGAGATCTTTCAGAAATCAACGTATCAGAATCTAGAAATCCTGTGTGTGTGCGTGTGCGTGTGTGTGTGTGTGTGTGTGTGTGTGTGTGTGTGTGTGTTTCAGCTGTGACCTCTCCATCATATCATGGCGGCACATTAACCATTCTTAAACGGGACTCTGCCGCTTTCCAAAAACTACCGATCACAAACCAGTGAGCAGCCAGGTTGGCACGGCGGCGTTGCCAGCGGGGGCTCCCCGAGGCTCGCCAGCTCTCCGGTAGCCCTCGCTCTCCTCACCTCGCGGCCACCTCGCTCTCCCTTCGCTGGCTGCCAGAGGCTCCGGGCGGAAAAAAACCCCAAAACCTGCTGCCACGCTCGCCGAGAGGAAGGGTGGCTTCTAGTTCAGGCGGCGCCGCTGCAGCAGCATCATCAGCCCTGGCTGCTGCTGCTGGTGCTGCTGCTGCTGCTGGTGCCGATGCGTTCCAGGCCTTCGGGTGATTACAACACTTGCCCTTTGAAAGCGAGCCCTTGCGCTGCCGGGCCCCCGTCCTGCTCGGTGTTATCTGGACGCTGTGATCCGAGCAGCCGGGGCCTCTGACGCCCGCGCTGCACCGTCCTCAGGGGAGCCTTTGAAGGGAGCTCTCTCTGTTTTTTTAATTTTTTATTTGTGATAGCGGAGCGCCGACATGCCCGGACAAACCTTCTCTTTGTGCTCTTAAGTAGATTCCACTTGTGGCAAACGTCTGAAGTGGCTGCAGAGCGCCGAGGAGCAGCAGCCAGCAGTAATGATGCTTGTGTGTGGCAACCAGCAACCGGCAATCGGCCGGGGTTGCCGGCCAAACTGGCTCCTGTGGCTGAATTATTTTTGGGGGCCTGAGAGTGTTTGTACAGCGACCTGAGGAGGAGACAAAAATCTCCCCAACAAAATGAGTGACAGCGGCAACAACACACACAAACTGTTAGCTTTATTATTCCTGTTTTTAGCCTCTCTCTCACACACACACACACACACACACACACACACTGTTTGCTTTATATTTGCCAGTTCTTAGCCTCACACACACACACACACACACACACACACACACACACACACACACAC
>NW_022280135.1:1012044-1015411 GCF_004355925.1 Anarrhichthys ocellatus
CACACACACACACACACACACACACACACACACACACACACACACACCCACACCCACACACTCGGCTTCACACTCCCTCTCAGGTTTGTGTGTGTTGTTCCTCTCAGTCATTAGCCGGCCGTGGTGTTAGCCTGTCTGCGGCCCGGGGGGAAACGTCATTAAGGCGATATTGTGGACGCTCAGCCAAGGTTTGTTTTTGTCTTTTGGAAAGGGGCCCCGGGTCCCTGGAGGGGCCCCGGCAGTGCTCCTGGGGTCCGGTTTGTTTATAACACTTCTTTGGCAGTTTGGAGGAGGTTGTCACCACAGCGGCACCAGTGGGTTTCCAATGCTAATTGGTCTCCTGGAACTTTCACTAATGGTTCCAAGTAGCTGGGGGAATAAATTATTGTGGCGCGTTCTATGGCAACAGTGGCGCGTACACATCCATACGGACGCAGACAGACAGAGAGAGAGACACAAACACGCCGCTTAGTTTGTGATTTTTCTGTACTTACGAGATCAAACGCTGCGATAAATGATTCATAAAGCGTCTCATTTGGCATTCGCAGCCCCGCGATTTTGACGCTTGTTTGTCAAATGTCAATGTGATTCAGGACAGCATGGGGCCAACGAGGCAGGGGCGTAATTGGACGTCGCGGGGTCATATGCGATATGATTAATTTTTTAAGAATTACCGGAAGATATGTTAATGAGAAAGACGGAGATTATAAGTGCAGATAGCGTTGTTGTTATTAATGACGGATGTCACATTCTCACAGAGCTGCACCGACGTTCTCTGACATTTCTGTCTCGCTGGATGAAACGTGTGAATGTTTCCTCTGAGGCTCAAATGTTTCTCTCATGTAACAGAAGAGTTTATTAATACTCTTCATGGAGAATAAAAGTTTGACAGCGTTTAAATAGTGAAACTCAGGGTTATGTTATCAGATATTATACCGATGGATTATTATTACTGATGAATTAATGCGTTGACAGTAGTTTAAATAATATAGTTTCGTAACATAATATATATAATAATATAATACGGTTGATTATATTTGTCTGTCTGTGAAGTCACATTCAAACCTTTTGATAACTTAAGACTTGACAAAATAAATATAATTAAAAAATGTAAAAAGACTTGCAGCTGGTCACAGGACTTTAATTATTATTATTATTATTATCTCCCAAAGATTAAAAATTATGTTAAAGTAAGCGTTGAATGTAGCTGGTAAAGAGGTGAAGATAAAAACAGAGAGAAACGTGTAAAATTACAATTGAATTTAATGGTTCAAAATTTTAAAAAGTATTATTTTTATTTATTTATTATTTTTATTTATATAGACGAGTTTAGATCTCGACTTGTTCGTCTTTGTTTCCATTAAAGATGTTAATCACAGAGACAAAACAACGACTTAGAAAACCAAAACAATGATATTTTCCTCCGAGTAGCAAATTTAAATGTTTCACAAGTACCTGAGAAGTGTACTTAAGTACTTCACTTTGGTAGCTGTACTTTGTTATCAATATACTTTATTTGCATTAAAAAATACTTCAGTAAAACAACAAGAAAATCATCACAGAATGTGGTGGTTTGTCTATTAAAATGTATTGATTTTTGATTAAGCATTGCATCTGATTTTAGCATCTAATTATTAAAAATTGCTGCAGTAAAAAAACAATATAATAATAAAAATTAAAATAAATAAATAAAATAAATGTAACCTACTTTGCAATAAATGTAATTTTTTTTAAATAAATGTACTTTGTTATAAATCTACATAGTTATAAATGTACTGAGTTATATTTATACTTAGCTATATTTATACTTAGTTATATATGTACTGAGTTATATTTATACTTAGCTATATTTATACTTAGTTATATATGTACTGAGTTATATTTATACTTAGTAACCCCCCCTGACTGACTCTGAGCCTCGTGGTACATTCACTGACCTCCTCCGGCCGTCGGAGACTAAACGCAGCCATCTGAGCATCCTCCCGTCTGTGTGATGGATATTAATGTGCTGGATTCAGTCTGCTGCTGTTCGACACACTGACCCATGACACTCAGAGCCTCATTTGGCTTCCCCCCCCCCACAGAGCCGAGACAGAAACCCAGCGCTCCCTCCAGATGCCTCCACAGACTCCGGTCCGGTTTAATGTTTGGAGTCTTTGGAGCCGTTTGGCTGGCTGGTTGTCAGGGGCGATGGCACTGAGGTGTGTGTGTGGGGGGGGGGGTGTCCACAGTGGTGCCTCCATTGCTGCCTCCATTGCCGGGCTTCATCCAACTGTTAGTGACCTTGGTTTGGACTCTACCCAGCTGGACAGAGAGAGTGGAGGGGAAACAGGGCCGCTTTTCAAAATAAAAGGATTTAGTGAGACTTTATTTATTCCTTTATTTATTCCTGTGATTTCCTAATAATCCCTTGAAACTTTCCTGGAAAGAATGATGTCGTCTGTTTGTAATTTGAGGTGAAATAGAGATAAAGTTCTGATGTAGTTCAGCTTTTAGTTTTGCTGCTTCAAGCTTTTGTAAAATGAAGTGATTTATATTTTCTATGTGTTAAAATATGAATACATGTAGCAGGCCTGGGGTTAAATGTGTGTGCATTATTATTATTAATATTATTATAGTAGTATGTTTTCCACCTCTTGCTTCCATGTTTGCTCCTTTTGACCAACAGATACTTTACTGAAGTAAAAACAATTAAATGTTTGTAGAAATATGGAAGTGTTGTTTTCAAATAGCAGATTTTCTTTGATGCATTATATTTTATGTTATTATTACTGCTGATGTGTTAATGTGCACATCGTAAAAAGCTCCTTCTCATCAAGTCTGTTTCTGTTTCTCATCAACTTTTTCTTAAACAGCAGAGAATCAGAGTTTTACATCGACTCTTCTGATTCATGAGGCGGATCCTCTAATAATATTATTGCTGCTCTTACAGATTTATTCACTCGTTTTAAAACTTTCAAACAGAAATGACACCATGTGCTGAATCATTCTGCAGTTTAATCTCAGACGGTCACTTTTTATTTGAAGCTTAAATGTGAGAACAAAAAAACGTAAATGTTCAATCTGTTTGTGCAGAAATACGACGTCTGCTCTTCTGTGTTTGTCGATGCTACGTTAGCTCTGATGCTACGTTAGCTCTGATGCTACGTTAGCTCTGATGCTAACGTTAGCCGTGTGTACACCACACATGTGTTGACGTTCTGTGTTTCCTTTCTCTCTCTTTTCCAGTCGGTGTTGTGACAAAAAGAGCTGCGGGAATCGCAACGAGACGCCCTCCGACCCCGTCATCATCGACAGGTAGGACCTCACCTGGTCACAGACCTCTCTGTCTCTCTACCACCGTGTACCTGTCTGTCTCCTCTCTGTC
>NW_022280135.1:1015421-1021039 GCF_004355925.1 Anarrhichthys ocellatus
TGTCTCCTCTCTGTCTCTCTACCACGTGTACCTGTCTGTCTCCTCTCCTTCCACACAAACACTGTTTCAGCTTCACTCGTGGAGTCGGGTTCACTCCAGGACGTTCAGTTTTATTGATATCTGGCAGAGATTTTACACATTTGAGTAACTTCTATGTCTGGATAAGAATGGAAAAAAACAGAATATTGCTCTTATTCTGTTTTCTGAAATATAAAGTTCAGACTTTCTGAAAGATTTGTGATGCTCATGGCGTTCTGGATTCTAAAGTATTGTTGTGGTCTGAAAAATCTACCGAGAAGTCTGTAAAAAGTGTTTTGAACATGTGAACAACTCTGGAACACTCTGTGGAGTTCCTGGTTCCTGTTTTACAGAAGATAAAGTTGCAGCGTTATTAAAGTATTCATGTTCTTGTTTTAGATCTTTAGTGTCTTTAAATTAATCTGGAGTTATTTGACAGTAAAGCTGTCTTTTGAAGAGATTTGTTGGAGTAAAGTTGAATTATTATTATTAATTATCAGCTGTTTGGTTGCTGCCATTTTCTAAATCTTTCCTTCCTGGTTTCAGTTAATTTATCAATTAAAACTCAACTCGCATGGACTTGTAAGGAGCTGCAGAATGTCGATCCATCACGTTCGATGTTTAATCATCTTCACAACTCAAAGTGAGCTGAAGATGAACCGACTCTCTCTCTCTCTCTCTCTCTCTCTCTCTCTCTCTCTCTCTCTCTCTCTCTCTCTCTGTCTGTCTCTCTCTCTCTCTCTCTCTCTCTCTCTCTCTCGCTCTCTCTCTCTCTCTCTCTCTCTCTCTCTCTCTCTCTCTCTCTCTCTTTGTTGTTTTGTGGCGTCTCACTTCTTCCTCACCTCTTCATCTCCAACGAGATACTCGACTGTGTGAATTGTTTAATCAACACCAGTCGGATAAACAACACTGACTTGCGGCCGCCATCTTGTTTTTTTTAACAACAAGAAGTGACACGAAAAGGCGGAGCTAGTGTTAGAAAACACTGTGAAAGAGTTCAAGTTGTAAGACTCCCAACGCCGTGGTAGAGACCTGTCAATCACCGTGTAGTCCCGCCCTAAAGCATCCCCTGCTTTATGGTCTGTTTGACTCTAAATGGACCATAATGTACTAAATGGACATCATGCTGTATTGAAGAAGACTTGAAACTAGAGTTTGAGACCATAAACTCATGTTTACAATGTTTACTGAGGTAATAAATCAAGAGAGAAGTAGAGTCATTTTCTCATAGACTTCTATACAACCAGAGGAGTGATATAAGAAGCATGTTGATGCTTTTGGAACTGCTGTAAACAAACATGAAGTACAATGTTGCCACGGAGCATAAACCTCCATTGAAAGTATGCAGTTGTCTCAGTTAGCATCTCTTCTTTAGAGTGAACTCATGAACAACTATCGCTGGATTACTTTAATACTGAAGAAAACTTAAAAACATGATAATTCTCAGGTTCTGCAGCGTCTTTAGTGGATTTATGGATGTTTATTGTGGATGGACTTGAGAGATAATGATGTCCTCAGGAAGTGAAAGTCACACTGAATGATATATATATATATATATATATATTTTAACATGTTAAAGTGTTAATCTGCTCTATGAGCTGTGTGTTGTTGAGCGCTCACATCAGCAGCGAAACTACAGTCACTAACTTGTTGTTTTTTAGACCATCTGTATGCATCTGTCTCTTTCACCTCACCTCCCTCCCCCCTCCTCATCCGCACTTTAACCCCCCCCCCCCACAGCATTAAAACCTGTTTGTAGACGATGGAAACCAAACCTGCTGCATGGACTCTGTTCTATATTTTAAATGACGCTTCATCTATTTTTCATCCAATGCCACATAAAAAAAAGAATGAATAAAAACTCCGACAGCCAATCAGACGGCTCCAAAAACCCCACTTTTTCCGCATCACAATCCTTTATTAACGTTCGTCCTCGCCGTCTAATCCCTCCGCCCTCGGTGTCCTTGGAGTCGGCGGCTGTCCGTCACAGCGCCCGGCTGTGATTGGCTGGGTTGCAGCGGTGGGAGCCAATGACCTCAGAGGGGGTCAGGAGGGAGAATGGGGGGGCAGTATCATCTCCATGTTGGCTCGTTAGAGAGGCCTTGGACCTCGGCCAGGACAGACACACACACACACACACACAGACACACACACACACACACAGACACACACACACACACACACACACACACACGTAGAGGTGATACACACTCGTATACTGTATGAGTGCAGACACGCTCTCTCTACATTTATAAGGGAAAATGTATAAACACATGTTCATACATGCCAGAATGGGAGTACATCCTACACTCATACAATTTACACACACGCACACCTACACACACACACACACACACACACACACACACACACACACACACACACACACACACACACTCTGCCCTCTCACCTTGGGCTGTGTTGTGTTCTGTGTGTGTTTGATGGGTGTTTTTAGAGGTCTTGTCACCTCTCTGTGTGTCCTGTCACACATGAGATGGACCCTATACCACCCCCCCCCCCCCCCCCCAAACACAAGGCACTATGGGTACTGCTGGGTAGAGCTGTATAGTGTCTCTACTGTGTCAAAACTGTCCAGAATGTCACTACAAAGAACATAAAAGTAGCAAAAATATGTATATTATATTATTTAAGATCGTGTCAGTAATCAAAACCAGCTTTATTTTGCTAAATATGTTTCTGCTGACAAGAAACACAATGCCACATAAACAAAAACCTATTTATTATGTGCAGACGAGTAGGGGGGAAGAAATACATAAATAAAATGTATAAGCGGGTTAAAATGTTGCTGTAAACTGTGAATGCTGTGTTGCAAATAGTTACTTCATATACTTACATACAGAAGGTGGTTTATTTACAGTATAATCATGTGATCGAGACTCAGGTTTGTTGCCAAGCAGGTTTTCACATTGAACAATAAACATATAGAGAGGAAATAAAATAGATAAAAGCAAACGTACTGCAGCAGCCAGGAAACACTGATATAGAATAAATATAAATACTATAAATATATGTGACATTTGTGCAGTTTTTAGCAGGAATGTGCCAAAGTTCACAGTGTTAAGTCTAAATAAATATATAGAGACAACAGTGCAGAAGATAATGCACGTTAACGTCGCTTCTTCACAACATCAGTCTCAGAACAAACCGTCTCCTCGTTTCTCTGCAGCTCGACCGCTTTAATTAGGACACGACAGGACACTGATACTAGTCCACTAACCCAGGGAATACACACACACACACACACACACACATACACGCACACATATATGTGCAGACACACACTGTGATTTACTGCAGCTCTGCTTGTTTCTCTGCATTTTAGCGCCTGTTAAGAAATGCAGGATTTATTACTGTGACCGCTCTGATACACACTTAAACACAAACACACACACACACACACATATATTTATACAGCGTGTGTGTGTGTGGGGGGGTATTTTAGTGTGTTTAGTGACCCATCATGCAAATGATGTAGCTCAGTAGCTACAGTAAAGCAGTTTAATGTTGTGAATTCACGTCTCGCTGAAATAAATCAAACTGTCACACACACACACACTCACACACACACACTCACACACACACACACACACACACACACACACACACACACACACACACACTGATCGTCATGCTTCATCATTGAACACAAAGCTCTTTCACCGTTTTGTTTGCTTTCCTTGATCTGTGAGCGTTCTCGCTGCTGTGACCTCTGACCTCCTGCCTGCTGGTTGGTTTCATGTTTTAGAGGCGGTGACGTTAATAACAGACGGGTTCTCTGTTATTAACGCAGATTAAACCACATATTAAAATCATGTATTTTATTTATTTTTAATAATATAATATTAACAATAACAAACAGTGATTTAAAAAAAATACTAATTCATAGATTAATTAATGAAAGTCCTAACAATGAACATAGCAAAACAACACAGTCAAGAAACATAAATATAGAATAAAAAAATTACAATAAAAATATAAGAAATACTTTAAAATATGTACAATATATCAGTTTTTACAAAAAGTGTTATCATTCATGAATGTATTTCAGCGTAGTTATACTTCATGTTTATATTGTTTTATCTAACAAGCCGACCTTCTGTTAGCTGTGCAGCAGTTTGGAGACTTTTGAGTTGCTGCCGGCTGGTAAACGGTGATGATTGTTGAGTCTTTATTACGTTTCATAAGGACAAGTGGAGAAGTGGAGAAGTGGAGAAGTGGATGAATGAGGGAGAGACTTTGGACACAGCTGTTGTTCCTGGAAAAAGATTTTGCTGTTGATTAAAATATATATTGAAAATAAAGAAAGTAATAATAATAGAAAAATGTATAAAATAAAAATCAACATATATAACAATATATATAACAACATATTATTATTATATAAATGTGAAAGAACGATAATAAAAATAAAGACGATGTATATTATTTTATTTAATATCATTAAATAATGTTTCAAATCTGTGGAGACAGAAATCTCAGAGAAAGAGAGAATACCTGCAGACGGAAAAGAGGGAACATGTTTCTGGTGAACTGAACCTTTAACAGCTTGTCCCCCAAAAACAGGAAGTTCTTATAGCTTTGTGTGTGTGTGTGTGTGTGTGTGTGTGTGTGTGTGCATATAAATGTGCGCTGATGCTCCTCTCAGAGGTCGCTTTGTTTCCTCCGTTTGCCGGTTAATGGCCGAAATCCTGCCGAGGCAGCAGAACTGTTACGCTGACGGATCGCCGTAACACCGCCGTTATTACACGCTAATATTGCAATTAGATGGGTGGACAAGTTGCCCGAGCGGGGCAATAAATTGCCACAGAGTGTCAGAGCGTACGAGGAGGCCGAGCTCTAATTACCCAGAACACACCTCTTCCTCCTCTCTCTCTCCTCCTCCTCCTACGTTGTCTGACCATCACCCTCCTGCTTTAATGGCCGGGCCTTACATGGAGGTTATGACCCCCCCCCCATTACACACACACACACACACACACACACACACACACACACACACACACACACAGAGATCAGCACTTGTTCCTCTAACACCATTTGCAGCTTTGACGTCGTCTGTAGATAGGTGAGTTTAGAGTGATGGAGAGCGACCTCTGACCTCCACACTCACCATCAGCCTCCTGGTTCACCTCCTGAGGGACACTCCTGGTATCGAACCTGCGGCCCCTCATTTACTAATAGAAGTTATTTCGTTTAGTAGATTTAGTAGAACAAAACACGGTCCAACGGTTCAGCCAAGAACCAGAAGTGAAAGAGACAACGATCCTCTGAGCAGCAGTAGAATAAGAAGAGAAGAAGTCATTGGTAAAAGAAACTGGAAGCTTAGATTTAAACAGGAACAACTTCCTATTTCAGTGTCGAGAGTTTCACAATAAAAGCAGCCGAGAACAAGCTGGAATTAACAGGCAACTTGTTTAGCAAAGCTCTTCTTCAAAGAGGCGAAACACTTGATGGTTAAACTGTTGAAGTATAAGACTGTGAAAATACGTAATTAGAAGGATTTCACACTCAAAAGTGATGTCTCTCTCTGAAGCCACGATGTCTGATGTTCTCTCATTGACAACCGGTCTCGCTTGTTC